>NC_040037.1:42856786-42952740 GCF_003713205.1 Coffea eugenioides
ACTAGGTTTTGTCCGGATAGGTGGCTGAGTGATAAGCTTGCCTCTATAGGAAGAACTATAACAGAGTGTTACATACAGTGAGATTGACAAGACAGTTGCTATGTATTGGTGTCCAGTGAAAGGTTGGGATTATACTACATGTTTGACTATTCTCCCCAATGGATATATCAACAGATTAAGTTCAAGAATGGACAAAAATCCAAGCAATCTAGACATCATTGCATGGAACCAAGAAGCAAATGGACAGACACAACTAGCTCAGTTTATTTGATGGAATTGGAGAATGGAGATAAATAAAGATTAGGAGAGGATCTAGAAACAAAGAGGACCAGGAAGATGGCAGTTCTTACATGAAACCAATCACGCTAGTCGCCACTTGTATTAATCAATTGAATAATTACGGATTCAATCAATTAATTTGGCATTAGATCATTAGGTTAATTCGAATATCGAGCCCTTAACATTCAAATAACATAACAAGCATAAGCAATTAAATCAGGAAACGTACAAATACCAATGAATAAAAGAAATAAATAAAATTAATGCGATCTCACAAATATTTGGAATCGCGTCTTCAAGTTGGCCTTCGATTAGAAGTAGAAATCTAGTTCATCTCCATTGAGAAAATCCCATACAAAATAGTCGAGCTCTTTTATATGGATGATCTCCCCTCAAGTGATATATTTATTCGAAGTACATCCAAAGAAAAATGTAACAACAATGTTCTAATTGTTCCCGTCGGCTTACGGCCGAAAATAAAGTAAAAGAAATAACCTACTACTCACTGTCCCTTTCCAAACGTGAAAGAAGGAATAAAAATAGACTAGCTTCCTCTTTTCTTTCCTAAGAAGTAGTAATCAAACGGGAGTCGGCCTTTTCTTTTCCTATTTTCTAGTTTCCCTAATACATTGAACTTCCTAATTTTCCTAAGAAGAAGACATTTCCTCATAATCGAAGATGTTTCCCAACTGTATTTGAAAACATGCTTCGTAAGTCTTCGGTTTGAATTAGGAAACTGCCATACGTGAATCCCGTCATCTCTAGACTTGACAGTAATTCTTGAAAAATTACCCCTTTTATCACATTTTGCTCATTTTCCAACAATTGGCACCATTATACCAAATATAAGTAGAATCAATCAATTAAAATAATATTTGGCTAAAATCAAGGGAAAAATAATTATTAATTTAGCAACAAATTATGACCTATCAATAGGTAGGCAAGAAGGACAAGATTCTCTCATACTTGGAGGAGCCTTAAAGAGGGTAACAAATATTGATTAAAAGGGTTAGATGGAAAATTGGCAATAGTGCTACTACTAGATTTTGTCTGGATAGGTGGCTGAGTGATAAGCTTGCCTCTATAGGAAGAACTATAGCAGAGTGTTACAAACAGTGAGATTGGCAAGACAGTTGCTATGTATTGGTGTCCAGTGAAAGGTTGGGATTATACTACATGTTTGACTATTCTCCCCAATGGATATATCAACAGATTAAGTTCAAGAATGGACCAAAATCCAAGCAATCTAGACATCATTACATGGAACCAAGAAGCAAATGGACAGACACAACTAGCTCAGTTTATTTGATGGAATTGGAGGATGGAGATAAATAAAGATTAGGAGAGGATCTAGAAACAAAGAGGACCAGGAAGATGGCAGTTCTTACATGAAACCAATCACGCTAGTCGCCACTTGTATTAATCAATTGAATAATTACGGATTCAATCAATTAATTTGGCATTAGATCATTAGGTTAATTCGAATATCGAGCCCTTAACATTCAAATAACATAACAAGCATAAGCAATTAAATCAGGAAACGTACAAATACCAATGAATAAAAGAAATAAATAAAATTAATGCGATCTCACAAATATTTGGAATCGCGTCTTCAAGTTGGCCTTCGATTAGAAGTAGAAATCTAGTTCATCTCCATTGAGAAAATCCCATACAAAATAGTCGAGCTCTTTTATATGGATGATCTCCCCTCAAGTGATATATTTATTCGAAGTACATCCAAAGAAAAATGTAACAACAATGTTCTAATTGTTCCCGTCGGCTTACGGCCGAAAATAAAGTAAAAGAAATAACCTACTACTCACTGTCCCTTTCCAAACGTGAAAGAAGGAATAAAAATAGACTAGCTTCCTCTTTTCTTTCCTAAGAAGTAGTAATCAAACGGGAGTCGGCCTTTTCTTTTCCTATTTTCTAGTTTCCCTAATACATTGAACTTCCTAATTTTCCTAAGAAGAAGACATTTCCTCATAATCGAAGATGTTTCCCAACTGTATTTGAAAACATGCTTCGTAAGTCTTCGGTTTGAATTAGGAAACTGCCATACGTGAATCCCGTCATCTCTAGACTTGACAGTAATTCTTGAAAAATTACCCCTTTTATCACATTTTGCTCATTTTCCAACAATTGGCACCATTATGCCAAATATAAGTAGAATCAATCAATTAAACTAATATTTGGCTAAAATCAAGGGAAAAATAATTATTAATTTAGCAACAAATTATGACCTATCAATAGGTAGGCAAGAAGGACAAGATTCTCTCATACTTGGAGGAGCCTTAAAGAGGGTAACAAATATTGATTAAAAGGGTTAGATGGAAAATTGGCAATAGGGCTACTACTAGGTTTTGTCTGGATAGGTGGCTAAGTGATAAGCTTGCCTCTATAGGAAGAACTATAACAGAGTGTTACATACAGTGAGATTGACAAGACAGTTGTTTTGTATTGGTGTCCAGTGAAAGGTTGGGATTATACTACATGTTTGACTATTCTCCCCAATGGATATATCAACAGATTAAGTTCAAGAATGGACCAAAATCCAAGCAATCTAGACATCATTACATGGAACCAAGAAGCAAATGGACAGACACAACTAGCTCAGTTTATTTGATGGAATTGGAGGATGGAGATAAATAAAGATTAGGAGAGGATCTAGAAACAAAAAGGACCAGGAAGATGGCAGTTCTTACATGAAACCAATCACGCTAGTCGCCACTAGTATTAATCAATTGAATAATTACGGATTCAATCAATTGATTTGGCATTAGATCATTAGGTTAATTCGAATATCGAGCCCTTAACATTCAAATAACATAACAAGCATAGGCAATTAAATCAGGAAACGTACAAATACCAATGAATAAAAGAAATAAATAAAATTAATGCGATCTCACAAATATTTGGAATCGCGTCTTCAAGTTGGCCTTCGATTAGAAGTAGAAATCTAGTTCATCTCCGTTGAGAAAATCCCATACAAAATAGTCGAGCTCTTTTATATGGATGATCTCCCCTCAAGTGATATATTTATTCGAAATACATCAAAAGAAAAATGTAACAACAATGTTCTAATTGTTCCCGTCGGCTTACGGCCGAAAATAAAGTAAAAGAAATAACCTACTACTCACTGTCCCTTTCCAAACGTGAAAGAAGGAATAAAAATAGACTAGCTTCCTCTTTTCTTTCCTAAGAAGTAGTAATCAAACGGGAGTCGGCCTTTTCTTTTCCTATTTTCTAGTTTCCCTAATACATTGAACTTCCTAATTTTCCTAAGAAGAAGACATTTCCTCATAATCGAAGATGTTTCCCAACTGTATTTGAAAACATGCTTCGTAAGTCTTCGGTTTGAAATAGGAAACTGCCATACGTGAATCCCGTCATCTCTAGACTTGACAGTAATTCTTGAAAAATTACCCCTTTTATCACATTTTGTTCATTTTCCAACAATTGGCACCATTATACCAAATATAAGTAGAATCAATCAATTAAAATAATATTTGGCTAAAATCAAGGGAAAAATAATTATTAGTTTAGCAACAAATTATGACCTATCAATAGGTAGGCAAGAAGGACAAGATTCTCTCATACTTGGAGGAGCCTTAAAGAGGGTAACAAATATTGATTAAAAGGGTTAGATGGAAAATTGGCAATAGGGCTACTACTAGGTTTTGTCCGGATAGGTGGCTGAGTGATAAGCTTGCCTCTATAGGAAGAACTATAACAGAGTGTTACATACAGTGAGATTGACAAGACAGTTGCTATGTATTGGTGTCCAGTGAAAGGTTGGGATTATACTACATGTTTGACTATTCTCCCCAATGGATATATCAACAGATTAAGTTCAAGAATGGACCAAAATCCAAGCAATCTAGACATCATTACATGGAACCAAGAAGCAAATGGACAGACACAACTAGCTCAGTTTATTTGATGGAATTGGAGGATGGAGATAAATAAAGATTAGGAGAGGATCTAGAAATAAAAAGGACCGGGAAGATGGCAGGTCTTATGGTAGCTAATCCATCATCATAAGCTGTTAACAAATATAGAGAAGTATAGAAGACATTTGCAAGGGACTAAACATTGTCAAATTTGCGTAGCACAAGAAGAAACAGTGATGCATGCTTTAAGGGATTGTATGTGGATAAACAAAATTTGGTACCAAGTACCAAACAGTGGATCCAAAGAAGTGAGAAGAGTTTTATGGCAAATTAGGTGCTAGCTAGGTACATGGAATTTGAAATAGAATGATAAGGCAGGAAGGGATGACTTAAGCTAGCAAATTACATTTCAGTAGGTACTTTACCATCAATGCATGCAATAAACTCTTACTTTTGTATGGGAGATAAAGCAAAATTGGAGGTGGGAGTAAGTCATCTCATCTCACAAGTGATTTGTGCACAAATGAGTTTGCTCAAAGAGCAATGCACTAGTCCAAAAAAAGTTAAATTTATTAATTTGCGTAAGTCACCTGAGGATTGGATTATGCTAAATGTTGATGGAGGCATAATCGGAGATGCTATTTTGCTATGGAGTGCATGAAGGGAGATTTCTCTATAAACCTAGGAACCATGAAGAATACGGTATCGATCCTAGTGGAATTGTGGGCAATCTTGAATGCGTTACAATTACCTTGAGCTAAAGGATTAGGTTGAGTAATGGTTGAATCTGATTCGTTGACAAGTCTAGAATTGATATAAAGGAGTCCGAGGAAAAGTTCACAGTCCAACTTGATTTCTTAGACCACAAATTGGTTAAACAACCCATGAGAAGAGAGAAGGCAACGCATGTGCGGATCATCTGGCTAAACTGAGTCTGAAAATTTGCTACAAGAAGAGTATGTCTATTATGACAAGTTGTGGAGTTTATTAGAGTCTGATGTAATTGGCATTGCTATACCAAGATCAATTCATCTGTAATAGGAACCAGTTAAGAGGGGGTTTAAGTATTAATTTTTTGAAAATTGTCATTAATTTAGAAAAATGTCTAAGTGTAGAGGTACACTAATTGTAATTGTGGGTTTTTACATAATAAGTTAGATCTAAATTAGGTATGCTGATTGGTGCTCATTGGGACCTATTAGAAAAATCCTTCTTAAAAATACCACTAAAAATAATTGAAAGTCACCTAAAATTTGAGAAGAAATTACTTGATTAAAGGAAAATTGGAAACAATATTGAGAATAACCCTCCTTAGATTGAATAAAAAGCAAAGAAAAGAAAGCACTAGGGATATTAGAGGCAAAAGACTGAAAAAATGCATAAGAATTGTAGAATCTAATCCAAAAGTACTTCGGTTTTTTTCTTTAAAAAAGCAACCTCCTAGAGTAGTAACATTTAGGGTTAAAAGCATTAAACCCTCAAAACTTTACCCTTAGTCACAGTTTGCCCTTGTCAACTGAGTAAATAGGTAATTTGCCCCCTATTTTATATTTTAGGACAAAAGTATCCCTTCCATATTAATTTTATTTTATTTCTTTTTGCTTTTTTTACCTTTTTCTACTAGTCCTTTTTTTTATATAATTTTTAATTTTCCTTCATTCTCTCATGTGATCAATTACTTTCTTCTTTTTGCTATTATTATCGATATATTAATTTTAATAGTTTTAAATTTATTCTTTATTTGTTCCTATGTTTTTTACTTTTTATTATTGGAAGTAATAATTATCATAAAATCGATGCTATAACAAAGTATATCATCTATATGCATAGACTGTTTCATAGATTATTTAAATTAACATGTCTACAGTTTAGAATAAATTAATTTTTAATAACAATAATAACAAATTCAAATTATAATAAAATAGTTTGTTAGTAAACTAGACATAAAAAGTAATAAAAATATTGGTTGTGATATACTTTTAAATATTAAGTAATTTAAAGTTCTAGTTTGCTAATATCATTTTAAATAGTCAAATTGCTAGTAATTACACTTTTGATTGTGATAGGCATAGATTAGTTTTTTATGCTATACATTTTGTCTTGAATTTTTTAATAGTGTAAATATATAATACAATAATGAAATTATAAGAAAAAAATAATATTATAATAAGCACATAAATTAGTAATACTAATTAGGAAAGTAAAACAAAATAGTAAAAAAGAGAAGCAAAAAAAAAAAAAAATGGTAAAAGAAGAAAAATACAAATAAATAAAAGAAAGTAGTGGGAAAACATAAGGGAATGAATAAACAAAAAAGAAACAAAATAAAATACTAAGGGTACTTTTGTTTTAAAATATTAAATTTGGGGCAAATTATTTATTTAATGAGTTTAGGGGAGCAAAGTGTAACTAAGAACAAAGTTCAGAAGGGTTTAGTGCATTTAACCCTAAAATTTATGCCGACAAAGAAAAGGAATTGCAGTTGCTTATCACAGGCATAAACTTTCTTTAATTAACCTCCAAATTTGGATTCTCATAACATGGTAAATAACCATATATTCCGAAAAATTAATTCTCTCTTCCTTCTTTGTAGAAAAATCCTTACCCAAAACTTTTTCCAAATCTTCCATGGAAGACAAATTTGATTTCTTATCTTTTCTAATAGGAGGAATCCCCTATCTAGTGTGTTTTTTTTTTTTTTTTGTGAATAAAGTCTCTTCTAAGTTTTCCTAACAAGAGTTTCTTCTCTCTTATACTTACTTAGCAAGAGTTTTCTTCTCTACTAAACTTTTCTGATAAAAGTTTTCTTCTCTCTTACGGATCCCTAGTGAGAGCTTTAGGTAATTTTTTATTTTTCTTTTTATTAGATTTGAGTTTATTTTTTCAGGTTTGATTATTAGATTTGGAAGTTTTTGAGTCTATTCAATAGATCTCACCATAATATATTGACTTGAAGTAGTTAATTAGCGGATTTGGATGTACAAATATTCGTAGAGTTGCAATTATTTTATCTTATTTTTAAAAATATTTTTTGGAATTTTAAATTGTAATTTTTATCTATTCTTTAGATTTATAGTGTTTATCCTTCAGATCTATTTCTTGATATCTATGTAGTTTGATGTTGTAACTTCTGTCATTAGTGTAGATTTTAATGAAATTATGATGGCATCGCATGAATTTGTATTTTATTTCAAAAATTACTTTTGTTAGTGGAGTATATAGTACACTCTAAAAACAATTCTAAAAATACACATAATCTTAAATGCATCTAAAAAATAAATAAAATCAAATAACTAAAAAATTTATACCCTATTTCTTCTTTTACCCACTACCACTCATCACACATCATTGCCACTACCCACCACCGACACCATCCCCTCCTTTCTTCTCTTTTCTTCCTATCCTTCTTTCTCCCCTTTTTTCCACCTTCCTTCTTCTCCCTCTTCCTTTCTCTACCTCTCCCTTCCTTTTCTTTCCATCTCTCCCTCTGCTGGAACCCCCCATTCCATCCCCTCTCCTTTTCGTCGCGACGAAGAGTTCCCTCTAGGAGGTTGTGACCATATCTAAATCTGGCTGCTACTAGAGGTTGCGGCTAGAGGGAACTCTAGTTGCGACCCTCTAGTTGCAAATGGAAAGGGGAAGGGAGGGGAGAGGGGTGTACCAACGAGGAGGAGGGAAGGGAAGGGAAGGAAAGGAAAGGAAAGGAAGCAGAGGGGAGGAGGGAGGAAGAGGGAGGAGGGGAGGAGATGACATGAGGAGGAAGGAGTAAGAAAGGGGAGAAAGAGGGATGTTGACGGACCCAAAAAATTTTAAATTCTACAAATGTCTCAAAATATATTCTAAAAATTATCATAAAAACAATTCCGACAATATCTAACCATTTATAGTAAAAAAAAATTTCACATATACCGTTATAGTTAAATTTTTAAAAAAAACACCCAAAAAATATCCAATTCATACGGAGACGATGTTTTATCCCAATAAAAATAAAGCTCCAAATTTTGTTGCAAATCTGGCGTACGTGGAACTAGATTTAATATGCATAAATAGTTCAGAGATCAACTTGAGCAAAACGTTGCTAACAGGCCAAAATTGAGAAAAAGGAAAGATTGTAGCGACCAAAATGATATCCATACCCATTTTAGCGGGTTCTATTTTATTTGCAAGGAGTAAAGACTAGTGCCGCGGCTCACCCATGAAACAACATCTTTCTATTCACTTCGTGTATTGACACTGCCATTTTCATAGTTAATTGCGTTAAGGAAGCATTGTTAAGTTGTATTGATTTTGGTTCTTAAGAGTCACTTAAGTTGGTAGGGCTATTAATTAGATAATCGTACTCAAACTCTCTTCCCTTTTATAGTTTTATCCTTGTAAGATTTGAAATCTCTCTTAAATCAAAATTATTGTATTGATCTTGGACTAAAGTGGAAAATCAAATTCACTAAGGTAGAATACATTAACCATCGCAGTGACTATGCCTTTTAAGTTAGGTTACATTAACCATTCTTAGGAATTGATTGACACGAACTTATGAGATAGATTGCTGACTTCTGTTGTTGTTCTAAACCACCTCTCTTAGATCAGTAGCAACCACCAATGTTAATGGTAGCAGAAAAAGAAAAGTTGCAATTGAGACTTCAGGCTTACAGCTCATAAGCACAATAAGAAAGCGTGATTTTTTAATTAGGCATAACATAAATAATACACAAAATTAGAACAATAACACAAACAAGTTCAACTTTTTAACGGGAATAAGAACCACTTTAAACTGCATAAAATGGAGCTAGACCACGCTCACTTTTATTTAGTGCCGATAAAATTATTACTTATGGACCCAAATTCATAAACAAGTATATACTTACAAGAAAAATTACAAAAAAAATTAATATAAGGGGCAAAGGGAAACTTTCTTCTACCATTCGCATGGAGGCTGCGGCAACTTCTGATAACAAAAAGCTGAAAAACCGAGGTTACTGACTATTTTAGAAGCCTTATGCGATTGACTTCTACATCCGAACTTAAACTCAGTCACGGCTCTAAGGAGTGTCTGAAATTTTTTGAAAAGTACTAATATCATTTTCTCTTCAACACTAAAGGACCAAAATAGACATAATAACACTCACATAGACTAATCAATAACAACATGACATGTAGACCATCACTTAATTAATAACATTAAATATAAAGGTTTGGTTTAATTTCCATGTACCAAACTCCTCAGATTTGGATATGCCCAACATCTTCTCCGTCTTCAATGCTTTTGTAAAAATATTTGTTACTTGCTCTTCAATTCTACAACACATGTATAAATTGATATTTGATATCCATGTGCTTTGTTGGCCCATGATGAACTGGATTTTTGGATAACTTAATTGCTGACTTACAGTCACAATAAATTTTTGTACGATCAATATTCTTGTGTTGTATAATACCAGACATGTGACGCAACCATAATGTTTGAGTAGTACTGTTAGTTGTTGCAATATATTTTGTCTCTACCGTAAATAATGCAATTCTTTGATTCCAAAAAAAAAAAAAATTGTAGAAACAATAAAAAATGCATAACCACTTGCTTAGTACCATAACAACTAAATATATATGATTAATTCACGGATTACTGAGGAAGTTTTGCTCTTGTGGTTAAAGTTGATATTTTAAAATTTAGAGATATCGGGTTAAAATCATCTTTCCTCTCCCTAGTTCTTAAATTCTACCCATCCATACTTAAAAAAAAAAAGATAAATTTACAAATCAATTTGAGCAAACACTTTGTCAGTGACCAAAGTGTGAAAAAGAAAAATTGCCCGGTGACCAAAACAAAATTCACTCTTTCTGGCAAACTATTCTCCTCTTTTATTTGCTATCTCAAGTCAAATACTGCTACCACTAATGTTGTCTTGTGGTATGCTGCTTTTTGATATCCTAAGGCAACGATTTTAATTTGATCCACTAATTGTATTATCACTATGCAATAAATCACGTTTTCATTTTATGCTTGTTCCAATTTGCATTTTCAACTACCTTTGGAATAGAATAACAACGAATTTTCATGATGCCTCATTTTTCTTGATCAAATTTTATTTCCTCCAAAGCTGCTTTTCTTTTCTTTTCTTTTTGTTTCAAAAAAAGTTTCTCCAAAGCTGCTTTAACACCTGCTTTAATAATTTTTATGTTGTGTATAATTGTTCAGCTTTTTTCGCCAAAGGTATAACTTTTCTTTTTCTGAATAAAATATCCTTTTGTGCTGCTGTGAATAAGTGTAAGATTCGTTTCATATTCTATATGCATATTTAAGCATGTGGCTCCTATAATACAAAAAATATAAAATTTGTCTGATCGATATCTTAGACAATTTTTTACAAGGAAAATCAGTCAAGATCATCACTATAAATTCAGCCAAATTGTATTTCACAGCACACCACAGTTTTCTCCAAAGATCACAAATAGCAAATATGTCAAAGACATCATCCACATTCATTCTCTTCATGGTTCTATTCACCTTTGCAACTTGTAAGTTTTTTCTTTTTCAAAATTGAAATAATCAAGTAAAGTATAGGTCGATTGCTAAAATATTTTTTCATTTATTTCTTTTTTTCTCTCCTCATCTTCGAACAAATTAAGCCAATTTGATTGTCAAATTTTTCTTTTTTTGGGGATATGTTGCTATACGCAGCTAATTTGTCCATGGCAACAATGGAAACAACAGAAGCGGAAACGCTGAAGACAACAATCTCCAGAAAACTGATGCAACAAATCCAGTGCAGTCAAATTGCTTGTGGTTTGGACATAGACTGCAATTATTACGGCTGTTATGGGTACAAATGTTTGGAGTATTGGTATAGAAGCTGCACTTGGGTAAGGGCACACGAGGACAGTCTCCATGCTGGGGAGTGATAAAAATTGTTCTAGCTAGTATTTCTGTACGTTGTCTCTTCAATAACACCTTTGTGCTTCCTCGTGGTTATGAAGGTGAAATATGTTTAATGTTTTTAAGTTAATTTTGAATGGGTTTGAAGTTCTCTATATATATATATATATTGCATTGGAATTCTTTTCCCACTGAATTAATTAAAAGGAGTGGCCATCAATTACAATGATTACCATCATTGTAATGCTGCGTCTGCTGCGGGGACGCTTACCCATGGATGAGGTGTTATGTAGAATGGGCTTCCAATTGCCTTCCAAATGTTTCTGTTGTGAAGCGCCTGCGGCGGAGACTATTGAACACGTCTTCTTCACTGGAAGACTAGCAGTGGAGGTATGGACTTTCTTCAATGGTACCTGTGGTATAGACCCTCAGCCCCCTGTCTTAAGAGTATGCTTACTGGGTTGGTGGCAGCTACATTCATTGTCACCCCAGCGGCGGTTCCTGTTGGCCGTGTTGCCCAGCTGGATATGTTGGCATCTGTGGAAAGCGAGAAATAGAGCGGTTTTTGAGGGAATTCGGGTGCAGGGCCGAGATGTTTGCCAAGTGATTTTCAAGGATGTAAATGCAGCCTTTGAGATTCAGTTTCAACAACGGTTGGATGTTCGCACGTTTCCGGAGATGTATGACACCATCGCCATGGCTGGCCCCCAGAGGTATGATTTTCTCATTGTACGGTGGAGGCCTAGCTCAGCTGACCGATTGACGTTGAACACGGATGGGTGCTCCAAAGGCAACCCGGGACTCAGTGGTGGTGGCGGAGTGCTTCGAGATTTCAACGGTGATTTCGTGGTGGGGTTCTCAGCTTTCCTGGGCGATCAGACTGCTTACGGGCAGAGGTTTTAGCGTTGTTGGTAGGCCTCCGTTTGTGCAAGGCAAGGGGGATGCCTCCACCCTTTACTCAATCGGACTCTGCGACTTTAGTGAGCATCCTTCAGCGACGGTTCCATTGTCCTTGGTATATTCGAATGGAGGTGGAAGAGATATGGCAATTGGTGGCGGGGGACAAGTGTTTCTCACACTGCTTTCGAGAGATGAACAAAGTGGTGGACGTCTTAGCCAATGTGGGAGTCACACACACCCAAGAATCGCTTCGGACCTATGACAGCCTTCCAGCAATTCCTTTGTTGGCAAGAGGGGAAATTCGACTTGACAAATGGGGAACCCCTGCTATTAGGAGAGTGAAGAGAACCTGAGAGGGCAAGATTTGTCATGTGTTTAGAAGATTGTGTCCCTTTTCTTGGTTTTGTTCCTTATTATGAATAAAATATAATTAAAAAAAAAAAGATTACCATCACACTCCAAATCCCAAAAAGGGCTATATAGTAAAGCATTAAATCATATGGGGGTTATATAGTAAAATATAAAATTATACGGAATTAGTGTGTCATATATATTATGTTTATATATTTTGGTAATTTTGATATTTTAATAGGTTTCGTTATAAATGATCATTTCCGTCACTTTGACGATTTGATTCAAATCATGAGAAGATTATGTACCGCTTTCGAAATTATAGGGGGATTATGTACAAAAACGCTAAACCATAGGGGGGGATAAAGTATAATTTGCCCTAAGTATTTTGACACGCGATAGAGTGTGTGTAATATTCCTATTTTTTTTTCACTTACCATATTACTAAATAATATTATTAGTCAAATTCTTTTGCCACAAGATTCAATGAATAGAATCGCTATTCAGATCACATGCTATTCTTCTTAGTTTTCTTAACAAGACATAACATATTTAGTAAAGCGAGTAATTTGTGATCAATCAAATTATTTCCTTTTTCTTATTTCAATCAACTAATTAACATATTACATTTTTTTATAACATTGTTTTCTCCAAAATAAAGTTTATAAATTCTAGCATGGGATTTATATACTCAAAACACAAAGCCTAAATCTTATTTTCTTCTCTTACGATACAAGGTGAGATTGAGGGTGAGAGCAAGAAAACATTTGCGATAGGGGCTTGACAAGGAGAGGGAGAAGGAAGGCCGATCATCGCGGTAATTTGTCAAGCAAGAACTCGATCTTGTCGGCTTTATACGTTATTAGTCAGTTAAGCATCTTTCTTGATCAAATCTAGTCGTATTAGTAGTAGCCGCAGCCGACCTGAAAATCATAGATATATTAATTCATGGGATGATCTTTCTTATGTCATGTAGTAAATTAAAGTTTGACCTGCATGAGTTTTCACTTTTAGCAAACTACTGATTACTTTAAGAACGTACTGGTCATTGAATGTAGTGTTTACTTGGAGGCTCAAGAATGCATGAATAATATAAAGTTGCGAACATGATTCCATTGTCCTATGTGGCTCTGTACATGCATTAAGAATGGAGCCAAATCTGTTACTGCAATCTTTTTGATTTAAATCCTTTAATACAAATTAATAAGAACCTTAAATTAGTATACCTTTCTTTAAGCATGCGTTGCTAGATCGTAATTATGCTAGAAGAACTTGTGAGTTATTAACTGTTAGGTTATCAAATCTCATAATTCCAATCATGGATGGCCCGTTCTAGTGAAGTTAATCACTAGACTGAGTACTCAGCGTCGTTAAAGGTGTGTAACTGTTAAGAGTCGATAAATGTTTAATGAATATTTATATGTTATACAAATGTGCAAAGAATGGTTTATCTTAGTGTAATTTGTGTGCTTCTGTATACACTTATTTGCAAATGTATGAATATATATATATATATATATGGGAAAATCGTTCAAAACATCCCTCACATTTAATAAAATAACTTTTTTCGTTCCTTACTTTTAAAAATGTAATTTTACGTCCCTTATAAATTCACTTTGATCAACTTTGGTCCCTACCTAAATTTCTGACTAGTTTTTAGTCGGAATCCATCATGTGCCTTACACGTGATTATGTTTTAGAGGTAAAATTGTCAAATCAAAATTTACATAATCTGATCCATAGTTCCTCACATTTCACAAAATGAATTTTTCATCCCTCACATTTCATAAAATGAATTTTTCATCCCTTATTGACCGTGTGCATGAATAGTTTTTTTTAATCCATGTATATATCTATTTGATTTCACCTGAATAGTACGAATAGCATATAATATATCTTTATTTGATTTCACCTAAACAGGTTAATTGTAATTGTACATATGCTATTCAATAGATATATACATGGGTTTAAAACTAACAATTTTATTTTAAACCCATGTATATATCTATTTGATTTCACGATGTGAATTTGTTTAATATTTGTGGTCTTTTCTCTTTTGGTAGCAATTCATTTATTGAGTTGTATAATAAAATCATCTAATTAATGGGTCCTAACTAGAATTCTGTAGTCAAGCTAACGAATTACAGTTTAAATCTAAAATTTTTACTCGTCACCTTTAAGACTAACAGTTGAATTACTTGCCTTATGATTGTCTTAAAATTTGAAAGTGCCAATTGCATACTTTTTTTTGTCATACTTTTCGTTTGATTATTTTTTGTCCAAATTTAATTTCATATAAAACACTCGACAATGTCCAAATTATTTGATTTCGTCTAAATAGGCTAATTGTAGTTATACACATGTTATTTGTATTACTTAGGTAAAATCAAATAAATACATACGTGGATTTAAAAAATTATTTATACACATGATGAATGAGGGATGAAAAAATTCATTTTGTAAAATATGAGGGATGAAAAAATTCATTTTGTAAAATATGAGGAATAAAAGAGTTTATTTTGTGAAATGTGAGGGACGAAAAAATTCATTTTGTAAAATATGAGGGACTATGGATTGAATTGTGTAAAATTGATTTGACAATTTTGGCCTTAAAAAATGATTACATGCAAGACACATGATGGATTCCGACAAAAATTAGTCGAAAACCAAGGTGGGGACCAAATTTGATCAATGTGAATTTGTAAGGGATATAAAATTATACTTTTAAAAGTGAGGGATGAAAAAAGTCATTTTACAAAATGTGAGGGACGTTTTGAACGATTTTCCCTATATATATGTATATATGTATGTATGTATGTATGTATGTATGTAACACACTTGATCTAACAAGAGTGTTATGTTTTACTCACCGAGTATAGTGATGCTTATCCCAAGACTTTAATATTTTTATACAGAGGATGAGTATGTTTATGCGTTTGTTGGGGCTGATGGTGATTGGAATTGGTAGAGTCAGATTACTATTAGAAAATTCGAATCGCATTTGAATAGATAGTCTTTAGATTATTTATGTTAATAATAAGCATGTATGATTCAATAGACAAGTTGTTTACTATTTCATTTTCTTTTGTTGTGGTGTTAGAATTAAGGTTCGCACTAGACTATTTACTACTTCTGCAATGAAGATGGGGAATTGGGGCTTACCAATATGGCAAAAGCAATTGTATGAGAATATCCATAATAAGGACCGCTTCTCATAGTTTTCAATACTTAGAACTTGTTTGCATGTTTGGCATTTGCATGTGCATGATTAAATCGCAATTAACCATTCAAAATATTTGTCTACCAATTCTCTCAAAACAATTACTTGAAATCTCTTACACTTAACCTTCAATTAGATGCACAACGGTATGTGCAGAAAATATTTGATTCGTAGTACGCTGAATAAAATTTACAGTGAAGTTCTACACGTTGTTAATTATGACAAACTTCATTTTATCATGGAAGTCATGATCATATGTAGAAGCGAAGGAGATGGCAAAATCTCTACTTCATTCTTACAAAATGCTTATGAATCATACCAAAAACTAAATATAACATGAAGTAAGAAACTCAAGATTGGTGTCTAAGGTTGTTTATCACATCCTTTGAGCTTGCGAGATGTAAAATTGACAGATCACTTGGAGATCATATATTCTAGCTGAAGAACTTATGCATCTATCAGTTTTAGGACACGATTACTGAGATTAACATACGAAATATGAGAAAGAAAAAGAGGAAATCATTTCATATTTCCACTGAGGACATCCGAATGGAAAATCAAGGACTATACCTCCTTGATGAGCTTCCTTGGGAGATTGAATCTTCATGGCGCATCCGGTGTTGCTCGAATCGGTCAGACAGGCTTAGCAAGTCCGGAGGCTGATGACTTCTATCCTCCCTTGGTGTATAATAAACAGAAGGTACTTCTTTCCAGATGAAATAACACCTCTTCTTTAGCTGCCCTTTAACTTCATCAGGTAACTGCAACTGACGCCACCAGGGTTCTTGGCATTCAATGTTTCTTAAATGCTGTGCATTGTACATCCCTCTCGACCAAGTATTTAGCTTGAAGCAATCAATGATCTCTATTTTCTGTAAGGAACGCCAATCTAGCGAGTCATTCTTACATATGCTTTCCAGAAGTGGAAGATTCACGAGCTCCAGAATCTCCAATTTTGGCAGGAAGCCAGTAAGGTTGAGCAATTCTCCATTGGGCTCCATGGTTTCTATCACCTCTTCAATCCCCAAACAATCTTGAATCTTCAGATGCTTGAGATTCTCCAAATTTTTAACCATTCCAAGTGAAATAAGCTTCTTCAACTTGCTACACTCAAGAACTATTATGCTTGTCAATTTGGAGAAGCTTTGGGTACCGACAGAACCATCCAATATGCAGCACAAACTCTTGAGGTTAACCAGATGTAGCTTCTCAAGGAATCGAAATACACTGCTAGCAGCATCAGTGCCACAACTGATGATGGAGCTGATCTGATCACAATCTTCTACTACACAAACTTCCAACGACTCCATACAGTCAATTCCAATGTCTGATAAACTTGTAGTGTCTTGGTTGCCAATCAATTCAAAAGCATTGGACCTTCTGAGAACCTTTCGAATTGCTTCACAACAGACATTTTCACCTGCAGAAAATCTCAGGTGCCGTTCAGCTGGTCCTCTAGAACTATGTAACCCCTTGTTATGGTTTTCCCCATTTGAGCCAACTATGATTCTGAATGCTCTGAAACTGTTATCTTGCCGATATCTCCTTGTATTTTTCCAGGAGCGACTTTCATCTATGAAAGTAGTGAGGAATTCTACTTTTGGGAAGTAGATGAAAAGTGTAGTCAGACTTTCTAAGTTTGTGATCTCTTCGACAACACTTGTGACAACGTCATTCCAGCTTTGTTCTCTAGGATCGACAATGATGGTCAATTCTTCAAGATGATAAAGTAGGCCAATCACATTATGGGGAATAATCTGTCGTGGCTGATTATCTTCATTATTATGATCCCCGCTATAGCTTGCTATGAGAGGATTGTAAACAAAGGAAACTCTCAGGCACCTCAGTTTTACTAACAGTGCAACTTCAGTTGGCAAGCTCTGCAGGCCTGTGTCTCGGATGTCAAGAATCTCGAGATTGGCAAGTTTTCCAAGATCTTCGGATAGTGAAACCAAATGCCGGCACTCATTGAGATACAAGGATTTCAGTTTAACTAACTTGGTGATAGATGATGGTAGTGATTCTATTTTGGTGTGATGGAGATCAAGAACTCTGAGCTGCACCATGGAAGCAAAAAAAGAATCATCAATTGTGTCCAGCTCTTCATTTCTCTGGAGCAATAGTGTTGTGGTAGTCGGACACTCAGGGCATTCTGGCAAGGACTTGAATCCGTTGCACATTAGCGAGATCCTTTTCGCGCCTATCCAATGTTCCTTTTCTGGTGGATTAAACAATTTTTCTTCTCCTCTCACAAGTAAGCTGCTGCTACTGCTGCCTTCTTCTTGTGGGTAGGTAAATGTCAGTGCAATCTTCCTAAAAGGAGTAGGCATGGTGAGAAAATTTGACCTGGAACACCACTCAAATAGACAAGCTTTTGTAAGTTCTTGCAGGATTTTGTGTCCTCTGTCTCGAAATAGCCTTAATTGTTGGACATTAGTGTCTGCTCCATTTAGCTCAGTGGCAGGAATAAATTGCTCAGATATCCAACATTCGGTTAAGTAATCCTTGTCAATTTGATAATCTGGTGCAAATAATGCCCCGTAAAGTAAGCACTTCCTGAAATCATCCCCAGGTAGATTCTTGTAAGAGAAATCAAAAGCCTTGAAGAGTTCCTCAAATTGATCACCAAAGTTCTTGGGAGATTGCAACTCCCTCAATGTATTATGCCAAATGGCCTCCGGCTGATCTTTTAAACTTCTGGCAATAGTTTTGATTGCAAGTGGGAGACCACCTAGTTGTTTGAGTATTTGCTCTTTTATTCCTTTAAAGTGCGGATGATCTGCAATGTCACCCACAGTTTCCTTGAACAATTCCTCTGCATCACCATCAGACAACTTGCTCACTTTGAATACTCTATGAATATCCATTGCAGCACAGTCAGGTTTGTCACGGGATGCAACAATTACCTTTCCCTTGTGCTTGTGATGAATTCCCACTTCATTGAGATCAATATCTCCAGGACATTGATCGAGAAGCAATAAATAGTCAAGTTTCTCCAGGGCCATGGATATTTTGTGTGCAACATGTGCTGTCCTGTCCATGTGTTGATCCTCTAGCTTTAACCTTGCCAAAATATCTGATTGAATGTTCTTGACAGCACCTTCTTTCTGAACTTTCACCCATATAATGGGATTGAGTTTACCCAGTTGGTATGCTTTGTCATTCAGGTGCATTAAGATACGGGTTTTTCCTACTCCTGCCATTCCCCATATGCCAATCCTCCTCACCTCTTTATCTCCCAGGCACTTCAGCAGCTCTTCTACCGTCTCAGACATTGATTTAGGGATATGATCTCCATCTCCACCAAGCATTATTTCCCCTGGCTCGAATTGCTTCTCCCTCAATGCATTCTGCAAGTCAATGTCAGCTTTTAACTTTTTCAGCTCATCCGTTTTCTCCATTAGATCTTCGCTGAGCTTCATAAGCTTATAGAATGGCCACATCCCGCAAAGGCACTTATGGATATGAAGATATTTGTTTTTCAGTTCTTGGACTTCTCTTTCCCTCTCCTTTACCAGCTCAAGCCAAGTATTGGCAGTTTCGGTTGGCTCCATATCAATACTGTTCCTGGCAATTGCATACTCCAAATCTGATTTGGTAGCATGAACCAATCTCTCTTCGTTTTCGAGTTTATCCAAGTTCTGCTTAATCTTCTTCACTTTATCATATTTGTCTTTCAAACACGTGCTTGCATCTTTAATGGCTTGAACACCAGGCGCTATTACGGCCCCAATAATGTTTGGTAAACAGGACGGCATCCTGAAAAATTAATTGTTAAAGAGAGAATTCAATTTTGAGTTAGGCATGTATAAATTTTAAGTTGAAATAGCACATAATGGATGTCAGAAATTTCTAATGTGCTTATTAAACCTGTCAAATCTTTTATGGAACCAAAATAATCCCATTTAAATAGTTTCAAAATTTTCGAAGCTAATTTCTCTTAAGTTGGAAATTTAGTACACCAACATAACTCCATCAGAAGAAAGACGTCACTTACAGCTCTGGTTCAACAATTCCTGATGACTAACAATATCACATACAACTCGGAAAAAAAAAAAAAGAAAGAAAGTTTGTTTCGAAGATGCTAATAAGAATGAGAATTCTAATTTCATTGGGTGACTGTATAAATCCAGTTTATTTAACTCTTTTTTTTTTTTTCATTTCTAGCCTACAGTGGAAAGAAAAATATACATGTCCAAAACCCACAATATTGAGCATGTGCCTACAGTTCCACTATCTTTTAACTTCCTCTACATGCCAATCGGTCTTTCTAGCAGTGGAAACAAAGGGTTTGGGATAGGTACACAGTTGCGGTTTTGATTAGAGGTGCCAAAATGGGCGATTTGGGCGGGTTTAGGTTGGGTAAAATGGATAATAGGTATAAGTGAGTGAACCCATTTATACCAATTTAATTAGATAGGTATAAATGGGTAAATCAAAAAATAAATTGGGCAACTCAATTACCCATTTATAACCTATTTATTTTAACTTTTTGTAAATTCATTTTTACAAACTAAGTTATCAATTTATATCATCCTTTGCACCCATCATTAGTTTTAAATATTTACTTATAATGCTCAATAAGCCTAATTATTAATTTTTTTTCATCCGTACTCTATGTCGCAAATTTACATACTATTTAATAATTAAACAATAAGAATATAAAAATTTGAACTAAGTACTATAAAAGGTAATATAAAAACTTAATCCAAAAATTTTGAATCTCTAGCATTTTTTTGTGTGTAAATTTAAAATTTCATTTTGGAAAAGTAAGAAAAGAGGATAAAACTTGTCATAAATTGGTAATGTTGAGAAATGAGCAAGCTAACAAACTAAGAGAAAATAAAATGATACGATAAAACCAACAAATAATAATAATAATGAAACAAAAGTAGTTAATATCATGGCAAAATGAAAAATTTGAAAAAAAAAATGGGTGGGGGGAAGAGAAGAGGTTTGGAGGAAAACAATTCTAAATGGGTTAATTGGATTTGATGGGTATACCCATATGTAAAAATTTAAGATACCCATACCCATCTATTCATGGACGGGTACGGGCAAATTTAATTAAATGGGTTTGTTTGACAGCTATAGTTTTGATGTAGTTGTATGAATGTTATATTATTTAATGTAGGCTAATATTACTTTGTTGTACACATAGATTTTGTTCATATACACTAACTTAATATACGAATACAATCACAACTGTGAACATGTTATCAATTTCTGAAAGAATTACAGCAAACGCACCATTTGTATGAAAATTCTGCTCCAATCCCGTGGCTGAACAAGGACTGAATAGAAGGTGGGACCAGCAATGGCACTAAAGAGAATTTTTGGGTGCCAACTATACCAAATTAAATTGAAAGGGACTTAAATCTGCACCTGTCCACCTTAAGAAAATAGTTTGATGGATTTGACGATCTACAGATTCTACACCCTCCACCTTCAGTTCATACGTTCAGTGAATTGATGATCTCATAAAACTTGTAACTTTAGTATGTAGAAATTTAGCTTTTCTTGATTTTATGTGTGACATAATTTTAGAAGAAACCAAAAAGGAAGATATGACAGTTTTTACAGGTTAGTGGAAGTATCCGAACTTTCTGTTTCTTCACTCGCGATGTAATAACACTACTGTGTACGGACAACTTGACGGCAACTAGTAATATGACAAAAAGTCATTCAAGAAAGAAAACAAACATTCCTATGGAACCAAGTTATTGACTTTGAGGGCTAGCAATGATTAAGGTTTCTCAGAACAGGGAAAAAAAAGAATATTAGCAAATTTGGTCAACCTGACGAACAAAAGAATTCGAGTACTACAACTCATCTTCTATGTCTTGAACAAACTAAAATGCTTGAGGATTATGCATACCATACAAGAAGTTATGATCAAAGCAGCAGTAATCAATCAAGGGGACAAAGTGATTATATAGACCACTTTCAAGTAGAAGCAACAGGGAGCAGAATTTCATGGCTCTATTTGATGACAAAGAGATTTGCATGAAGCAGTTGTAATAACCAAAATGCAAAAGAAAACACCAGCTTTGAGGGTTCAAAGATCGAATGCACCTTGACTGCGAGCGGAGAGACAGTTCTGATGATCGGATGGAGAAAAATGGATTTTTCTGTTCCGCCCTTGGAGGATTTCTTCTAGGAAAGGAGAAGAGAGCAAGAGAGAGACTTTGAATTAGTAAAAGTCGTCTTCAATTATTGTGCCAACTCTTCGAGAGAATAAGATTGGTATTAGAATTCTAGGCTTTAATTTCATCTTTGGTAAAACTAGAGTCAGTAGGTGGATTCTTACAGGATTTTATGTTTAAAAAGAGCGAGTTATCGAGATTTCTGTGTTATTATTGGATGGTTATTTAGATCAAAGAGACGATTGCAAAGTTGTTCCCTCTCCGATGACCTGTGCGCCTAAGTAGTCTCCAAAATTTTGGCCTTCACAAATGTGGTTCCCAATGTTTCGAGTTTTGGACAAATTTTGGAAATTAATAAAATAATTTTTTTCAGAATGACTAACATCAAAATTAAATCAACGTTAGTAAAAAAATTTTGACTTTGTATTTTATTTCTTTAATGTTCAGTGTTTCGATCAATATAGTCCATTAAATTTCAAATAATGATATTGAAAGTTTTAAAATGAAATGAGATGTGAAGAAGATTGAATTGAGTCACATGTTAAACTAAGAATTCTAATAATGAAAAATTAAAACGAGCATTAAATATCTTTTCCTTATATTTTTCCCGTCATATGCACTGGTGTTTGTGTGAAATTTTTGTGGGTCAAGTAAAATAAATACATTTGGATTGTATTGAATGGATAATACTGAATTAATAATTAAATATAAAGATGGTTAAATTACTACTTTGTATCATCTTTTATTTTCTATTTTTTTTCCCTTGAACAAGTATTTTTATTCCTGTTGTTATTTAAGATGATAACAATAGTTATTTAAATCCCTAAACGTTTTGCTTCAAATATAACACGAAAGCTTTTTATTATTAGAATTCCTGGTTGTGTATTTTCAAAAGAAAAATTCGTTCAAAACGTCCCTCACATTTTACGAAATCACTTTTGTCGTCCTTCACTTTTAAAAGTGTAATTTTACATCCCTTATAAATTCACATTGATCAAATTTGGTCCCTAACCTAGGTTTCCGACCAGTTTTTCCGGAATTCACCATGTGTTTTGCATGTGATCGTTTTTTAGAGGCAAAATTGTCAAATCAAATTTTACATAATCCAATTCATAGTCTCTCACATTTCATAAAATGAATTGTGTTGTCCCTTACATTTTACAAAATAAATTTTTTCATCCCTCACATTTCACAAAAATGAATTTTTTTCATCCCTCATTGACTATGTGTATAAATAGCATTTTGGGATAATTTCAGATACCTCCCCTGAGGTTTCTGACAGTCTCACTCTCCTCCCTTGTGGTTTCAAAAATATCACAAACCTCCCCTGTCAGAATTTAGGTCCCATTTCTTACATCATCATGGCCAAAAAGACTTCAATACCCTCACAAGTCAGCTAATATTTCGTGATTATCAGGACAAATACATTCCAACTCACGTAATTATTTTTTTCTGTGCTATATCTAATCTCCCTTATATATATATATATATATATATATATATATATATTGTTAAATAACTAACACCTAACATGATATATATTTTTTTAACACCTAACAATTCCAAATTTATGCGTACCATTACACTACTTTTAATAGATATACATGGTCAAGTAACTAACATCTAACATAATATATATATTTGTAAACTGATTATACCTCATAAATCACCCCGTGTAAGGTATTTATAAGCAAATTAGTATTAGTCATATAGATAAAATTACATACCCACTGCAGCTTGTAAGGAGATGCACAAGTGGGTCAAAGTACCAATAACCATTCCAAATGTATACATACCATTGCACTAAGCATATTGTTGCGATGACTAATTGCAATATGCATGTGAACAAATAACTGTATGTTCAACAATTTCTATGCATCGTACTTGGTCGATAACACGGTGTACATTATTTCAATCAGATTGTACATTCACTAAGTATTTATATACATGCTACTTATTGAAGTAAACTATCTCTTCACTAAATATTTAATGCACTCTCATAAGCACTAATAGTTGATTTAATACCCCTTTTTTCTAATTTATTTTTTATTTTTATTAGTTTTCATTATTTCACTAATATAACTTGTACACTTACCTCATGGGCATTTATGGAAACAAAATTCCCTCTCTTTCCTGAAAACACTTTTTTATGTTCACTTTTGACATCATGGGCTGATTTTGTTACAAAATTCTAAACCTCAAGGGAGATTTGTGATATTTTTGAAACCACAGGGGAGGAGAGTGAGACTGTCAGAAACCTCAGGAGAGGTTTCTGAAATTATCCCTAGCATTTTTTTAAACCCATATATATATATATATATATATCTATTTGATTTCACCTGAACAGTACGAATAGCATGTAATATATTTGTGGTTGATTTCACCTAATTAAATAGGCTAATTATAGTTATACACATGCTATTCAATAGATATATATATATGGGTTTAAAACTAACGATTTTGTTTTAAACCCATGTATATATCTATTTGATTTCACCATATGAACCTATTTAATATTTGTGGCCTTTTCTCTGTTAGTAATAATTCAGTTATTGAGTTGTACAAAAAGGTCATCTAATTAATGGGTTCTAATTCAAATTCTATAATCATGCTAACAAATTGTAGTTTAAATCTGAAGTTTGTAGTCACCACCTTTAAGACTAACTGTTGTATTACTTCTATCCAAATTTAATTCGATATAAACACTTGATGATATTTAGGATTAATGTATTTTTTGTATTCACTTTCCGAGTAAAAAGAAATGAACATGAGTGAAAAACTAATAATTTTTTTTAAACCTATGTATATATCTATTTGATTTCACCTGAACAATACAAATAGCATATAATATATCTCTATTTGATTCGCTAGAACAGGCAAAATCAAATAGAAATATATTACATGCCATTCATACTATTTCGGTGAAATCAAATAGATATATACATGGGTTTAAAAAAAACTATTCATACATATGATCAACGAGGGATAAAAATATTCATTTTGTAAAATGTGAGGAATGCAAAAATTCATTTTGTGAAATGTGAGAAATGAAAAAATTCATTTTATGAAATGTGAGGGACTACGGATCGAATTATGTAAATTTTGATTTGACAATTTTATCTTTCAAAAATGATCACGTGCAAGAGATGCAGTGGATTCCGAGAAAAAACTAGTCAAAAACTTAGGTAGGGACTAAATTTGACAAATTTGCATTTGTAAGGGATTTAAAATTACACTTTTAAAAGTGATTGATGAAAAAAGTCATTTTGCAAAATGTGAGGGATGTTTTGAACGATTTTTCCTTTCAAAATATATACTTTTCGTTGTATTAAAAAGAAAGATCGGAAGAATATGAAATCAAACAAATAGTTTGATTATTTTCGTTTCGAGTATAATCTAAATGAAAGAAATTAGCATTAACAAGAAAAGAAAGGAGTCAACAGTTCCCGTTATTAGCATTAGTTAGGGCAAATTATCCGTTTGGCCTTTGAACTTTTAGTTTGGGTAAAATTAAGCCCTCGAACTATTTGTAGTCAATTTTCAGCTCTTGAACTTGTAAAATTGGGAATCCGTAGCCCTTTTGGCCAATTTATTCGGTTTTGCAACCGGAAAAGCCAAATCACACGAATTTGCAGCATCACCACAGTACATTCACCCCCATTTGCAGCATCCCAGCAAAGACTCCACCACTTTTTTTCTCTTTAAGCATCATTATTACAGCAACCAACCAACTCACCACAAGTACCTTTGTAAGAAACTTATTCAACCATTTCTACTACCGTAGATGCTTCTCTGTTTCTCTTAATTTTGCCTTCAACTTAGCAGCTTTTGCCTCGGATCTTGATGTTGCAGCTTCAAATTCCTTTTTTTGTTTTTGTGTTGTATTGATCCTCCTTAAAAGGCTCCGTATCAACTCAATAGAATGGCGACACATCTCCTCGTCAATCCAATCCCAATACCCATAACCATCAACTAATTGTGAGCAAACAACGTACCTTCTCCTTGGGTTTCTATCAATCCACGAAATAATCATCTTTGTGACTTTACCGCAGGGACAAATAGGAAGCAGAGAGCTACGAAATTTGCGCATTTTTGCTTGTTTCGTGGCACACTTCTCTTCCTTCCCTCTGCATTTCGTTTGTTGAGATCTATTAGCGATTTGGGTTGGGGAAAGGGAAGAAGATGGAGTTGTTCACTTTTTGCTTATTTTTATGTGGACAAAAAGGCCCTTCTTTAAAGCATATTGCCATTCGTGTGATTTGCTTTCTGGTTGTAAAATTGGATAAACTAGCTAAAAGGGTCATGGGTTCCAAATTTTACAAGTTCGAGGGCTAAAAGTTAACTACAAATAGTTAGAGGGTTTAATTTTACCTAAACTAAAAGTTCAAGGGCCAAATAGATAATTTGCCATGTTAGTTATTATCACGTGAATGAATGTGTTAAGCTATACTCTGCGAGTTTGATTAGTTATGTAATCATCGTATCATGATGAGTCAATTACTAAAAACGAATGGTTATAAACTGACAAAATTAATAGTTACAAAATATAAAGAATGAGCTAGAGAGATTATTCGAAGTCTCTAAATATTTAGGGAGGAGAAAGAAGCGACATGACAAAATAAAGGAGAACACATACTTGCACACATAAATAAATGAATATATATATATATATATAAATGTATATGTATATGATTGTACGTGTGCGCACACACACACATAAATACATACATATATATATATGTACATATGCACATATATATACATATGTATGTATGTATGTATGTATGTGGATGTGTGCGTGTATATATATACATATATGTATATATGTATATATTTGTACGTGTGATATATATATATGTACATTTTGAGAAACTTGAAGTACAGAAACCTGTATATGTTTGTACGTGCGCGCATACGCACACACACATATATATATGTACATACGCACATATATATATATATATATATATACATATGTATGTATACACACACATATATGTATGTATGTATGTGGACGTGTGTGTGTATATATATACATACATATATTTATATATACATATATATATGTATATGTATATGTTTGTACGTGTGCACACACGCACACAAATATACATATGTATGTATACACACACATGTATGTATGTATGTATGTGGATGTGTGTGTATATATATATGCATACATATATTTATATATACATATATACATACACACACACACACACACATATATATGTATGTATGTATGTATATATGCTTGGACCATGTTCAAGACCTGAGCCGCCATATTGTGGGACCTTTCTACCAAAATATTAGAATTGCTTAATTCCATAGGGAATTTCACCAATTTGGTCCCTAAACATTTTCACTTAAATCAATTTCGCCCTTCATTAAATATTTTATCTAATTTAGTCCCTGAACTAGTTTTTTACTTTCAATGTAGGACTTTTTACTACATTTTACTCAATTTGCGTGGACCAAAGGGGTATAATTGTCATACTAGATTAATCTCCTGCAATTATCCACTGAAACGGAATAGATATCATTACAAAAAGGAACGAGCATCTGGTTTGAAGACATTAGGGCTCATTTTTAGTTGCCCAATTGTATCTGCAAAGGAGCACATGTAAGATGCATCAAGGGAAAAAGTATTTCAATGGAGCATCAAGTTCATGCAGCTTCCAACACTCAAATCATAAGGATAAGGAAAGTGAAAATTTATCAGGGGTGAAGAGAGAGAAGGTAGGTCAGTACAATGGATTTGAGAGCGTGTTTTGTGATTGTAATGAACCATGTCGAATTGCTACTTCGTGGACATTGTCAAATCCAGGAAGAAGATTCCACGGCTACAAGAATTATAGGGTATTTTTTCTATTTTGTTAATATATTTCAGGGGAATTAATTTTTTAATTTTGGTAGTATAATCGGATATGGGTATTTAGTAGTAATTTGTGCTTTAGATTAACTTGCAATAATAGGTAATCTAATTGGGGTATTGATATTGATTATAGTCACCGAAGGCTTGCAAGTACTTTTTGTGGTATGATCCACCAATGCCGGAGATGACAAAAAATACAATGGCAAAACTTTTGAAGGAACTAAGGAAAGCTGAACAAGAGAACCAGTTCATGAAGATTGAACTTGCAAGGTTGAAAGAAGAGAAGAAAATGATGAAGGCTGAAATTTGAAAGTTAAGAGATAAGAGCAAGTTGCTAGTTTTTGTTGCTGTTTGTTGTGGTTGCTTGTTAATTGTTGTGCTTGTTGGCAACGAGAAAAGAGGACATGCTAAAAAAGACTTGGGGCTCCAAATGTTAGTTTAGATGAATTAGAGAAACGCATGTAGTTGCTGTTAGCCTTTTGTTGACGAAGTTGTAAGGTGGCTATGGTTGGCCTTAATTTTGTTTGACTATGATTTGGTTGTAAGGCTGCGTAAGCATTTGATGAAGCATTTGTGTAAGTAATATACGCAATGGATGGACAATTTTTATATATGGACATGTTGATAGGCCTTCCTGAATGAGATTAAAAATTAGATTTAGCCCATTGTAATCTGTTTTGTTGGAAGCTGTCTTCTGTTGATGAAATACAGAATTAGCAAATTTTGTTGGAACCTGTAGTTGATCCGCAGTTTTATTCGCTTTCTCAAGTGTCCTTATTTGATGTAGGCTAGTGAGGGAATTGCAGAACCTCACTCCAAATCTGTTTGTTCCCACTCTAGATAAGACTGATCAAACTAAATGGCTAGCTGGTTCTTGCTACATTTCACATCGGCTTTGAGACCTGCTGGAGCTAAGGTTGAATGATGCAAATTTGTGTGGGATAAAGATAGCATTCCTTGGTTCTCCTTCATTCTTTGGTTGCTTTGCCACAAACATTTAGCAACCCCAAATACATCAAGAAAATTGGTTCTGGCTATAACTGTATATCAAGCTTGGAAGGCCAGATATGAAGTCATTTACAAGCATCTCTCTGCTACTGCTAAAGCTAATTGGGATATCATCGTGGAATAGTGTTTCACTCATAATTGTTTTGATAGGTGTATCATGTTGCTGATTATGTTTCATTGTTCATAGTATGGAATATATAGATATGTTTAGTGAGCTATTGATGTAACTGAGCTAACTGCTCCATGTATAAGCTTTACAACCTGATTAATAAAACTTGCAAAATTAATAAAAACTACTATTTTGCTCCCATTCTCAAAAAATTTTTTGCAGTGACCTCTCAGGATCTTCAGTTTTCCTTGTACACCGAAAGCAGAGGAAGACACAAGCGTGTTAGCCAAACAAGAATCTCTAGGTTATCCCTTCAATTAATTACTTGAGCAAAATGCATCAAAATTATCATTACTCCACGAAATTTTACATCAAATGGTTGGAAAGTCTTAGGATCTTTGAGAATTCAAGTACAAAATCAGGTTGAGTATGGAGTCTTTAAAAGTTTAGATTTCTGTTAATCATGTGCCAGGTATGTACACAACATTTTGAAAAAGCTAGATAGAGTTAGTTATACCAAACAAGAAGGCAGACAAAAGGAAACCTACATAACCACGAGAAAGTCATGACTCCATCTCTCGTACCTGTGCTACTAAACTCTGAAATGTCTATACCATCCGGAGTTAGGTAAGGATAGACATGCTAATTCTGCAATTTTAATCTCATTCTGGATGGTAAGAATAGCCATTCAGGTAGCTAATGGTGTCTTAAAAAATTTGGCAAGATTTCGCCTTAAAATTTGACACTTTCTAAACACAACCAACCCATGTAACACCTGATGATTATGCAACCAACAAAAGATATTAGGAATTTCATATAACCAGTGAATGCCAATTGTCCAAAAGAGATCAATGCCAAGCTCATGTCTAGGCAATGAGATACATGGCAAGATAACATCGGCAGACTTTTACAAAACAAAACAACACAATGATATTTTCTGTTCTCTTTCCCCCACAAGATCAGTACGCTATAATTACAATTGTAAGATCTATATTAGGGAGACTTCATGCCCTAAACATGTGCAACAAAAAATTAAGCAGTCAGGGGGGTTCACATCTATTAATCATCCCTCCAGTATTGCTATGTCAGCTTCATCATCATCTTCATCTAACACCCTATGTGTCTACATAAATCACATACATGCGTTAGGGAATAGAGTAGACAACGAATTTCCAATTTTGCTTAACAATTATACACACAAACTGACCGTTTGTTTTCTCCTGGCCTTTTTCCGTTTTGAAGGAGGAAATGGACCATAAACTGACATAGCAGCCCGTCTTTTTCTCTAAGATCGAGCCTGAAAGGAATCACAAGTTTGCCTATTATGTCCAGTTTTCTTGCAAACTGAACACTTCATCACATTTTTCGGCAAATCAGTAGAAATAGCTTAGGGAGCCGAAAGCTGGAACTCTATCACTTTAGCATCTTCAGTACCAGCTTTTGTAATTCTACCTGGGACTAGAAAAGCCTACAATTAATTGAGCAAAAGAACATACAGCCATTAAAAGAACTGTAGTCAGAAAAATTTAGAAAAACATAGAAACACAGCAAACCATTATTTGATAAAGATACGGTAGCAGCTTTTTGTTGGTCTCTTCCACTTTCCCCATCATTGAAGGCTTGATATACATCTGTTAAACAAAAAAGTATCAATTTATGTTAGTTTTGAATTAATCATAAACAAAAAAAATTAATTCAACAAGCAATCTTGAGTACCAGCTGTGATAGTTGATCCATGGTCTTCATTCACTTCAGGCCTCTCAGTTGTCTTACTTAGTTGTGGACAAGTCCTCTTGTTATGGCCTTTCTCCTTGCAGAAGCTGCATTTATTGGAGTTAGACGATGGTGGCCTACCACAGCATGAACCGGGCAGCTCATTCACAGGAATGATCAATGGGTATTTTCTAATAGTATGACCTTCTAAATGGTAGTTTGAACACTTTATTTTCACAAGTCCTCTTCTAGGCAGTTTTATTACACCTACGGAATTGGCCCTTGGCTCATCAAGCTCTCTTCTCCGTGCTTTTCTTGGCCTACTAGGGAGCTTTAACTTTGTTGGAGGTAGCACCGGCTGTTTTTTGGACTGGACCCAAGCATTCAGACCACTCATTGGAGCTATGGCTGGTTCATATGCTTTCAAGTAATTCTCTCTTGAGTAATACTGATGAACCATCGATTTGGGAGTTACACCAGTCAATGAAATACAACATATGGCATGGCAACAAGGCCAGCCAGTCAGGTCCCATCTTCGACACGTACATGTTTGTTTTTTGAGATCAACCACATACTTTCCGCCATACGCATGTGTCACTTCAAACTGGTCCTCCTTGGACCATCTTGCAATGTTTGAAGCAGCTTCTGTTTTTGCCTTCTCAAGTTTTTTCTGAATTTTGGGACATATCTTGTCATTTCTCTTCTTCATCCATTCTCTCTTGGTTCTCAGCCTTTTCATTAGATAAATTTTGAGTGTCTCAAGCATTCCCAAAATTGGTTTTTCCCTAGCTTCCATAATGACTGAATTAAAACTCTCGAACAAATTGTTGAGTAGAATATCGCACTTTGGTGTGGTCCGAAAGTGCGATCTTGACCAATGACAAGGTGATGTGTTTTCAATTAGCTATTTCCATGCTTTTCCATCATATTCCTTCAAACTCTCCATCTGATTTTCAAACCGTGTCATGTAGGATGACTGAGCACAAGTCCAAAATCTCTCCTTCAATGCCAAACCCGAGTGCAACTTCTTGAAGTTGTTGTGGAGGTGCCTGACATAGTGTCTATGCTCAATTTCTGAAAGCACTTCATGAATTGCAGTCCCTAAACCCTGTTATAAGATTACATATGAAATTAAGTATTAAATTTCAATAAGAATTAATTATTAAATTTCAGCAAGAATTAAGTATTAAATTTCAGTAAAAATAAAAATTAATTAATTCAGCAAGAGAGTACCTTTTGTCTATCACTAATAAGTGTCCACTTTCTTTGGCCATAAATTTTCAAGTCGCACTTCAAAAATTCGACGAACCACTTCCAATACATCTTGTTTTCAGCCTCTACTACTGCATAAGCAATGGGATACAGGCAATCATTTGGATCAATCCCAACAGCTGTCAATAGCACTCCGGGGTGTGGATCTCGTAAATGGCAGCCATCCACTCCAATGACGGGCCTACATGCAGACTTATATCCTCTTTTTAGTGCCCCAAAGCAGACATACAGCCTTTGGAATCTCTCTCTCCCAATGTCTTCATCTAACTCTGTCTCCGTGTACACAGTGGAACCCGGATTACATTTTAGCAGCTCGTCGCAATAATCCCAAAGCCGTTGATACTGTTCTTTATAGCTCCCATGGATTATGATCTTTGCTTTCATGAATGTCTTGTAGACTTGTGCTATAGTGATGTGAACATTAAGTTCCGAATGCACCTTCTCCCTGAATTCCTCAACAGTGATTCTCTTATTCAACCTTAAAAATTCTGTATATTTTTTAGCTAGAAAATCTGAGGTAGCTCTCTTGTGGTAGAATGTCCGGCCACAAGTGTGCTCAGTCCCATAGTCTTCATCACAAGAGAGTCATCACCGGTTCAACCATAGAGGCAAACAGCATCCATTGACAATTTTCTGCCTTGTATTTAACTCTCATCCGTGTAGCATCTTGTTTTACCCGTTGGATATCCTTGCCCCACTTGACTGTGTAGTTATCCACACCTAACTTGAACAATTGTTTATTATCAAAACCTGTCCAACATGAAATTTAGGATTTTCCATATCCACATCAGGCTTAAACCTCACAAGACTCGGGTTCTTAGCCTTTTTCTTCTTTTTGCTGTCTTCATCCGAGGAGGACTCACAACTTTTCAACTCATCTGAGGCAAGCGAATCAGATTCCTTGTGGACTGGAATCTGATCTAAGTGCAAGTCCTTCAAAGAATGATCTTTGGCTCTATCTTTTTTCTTCTCAGCTGCATGCATAGACATTTTCCGTTTCTTACACTCCTTGCCCCTACTTTTTGCTCCACCATCAGGTTATATCTTTCTAATTCGACAACCTAACTCTTGCTCAGGTGTAACAACGCAACTCTGAAATATAACATCTTCTTCATCATGGCTAAAATCATAATCGCTATCATGGAAGCTTTCAACTCTGGATGAATCCGAATGGACAGCATCATCATCACCATCATCATTACCATCATTTCCTCCATGTTCAGCAGGCTCTGTTTTTTCATTTTTTGACTTCACATGCTCCATCATTTGCTCAACTTGGACTGGTATTTCTTCGAAGTCAGCTAGATCAATATCATCAAAGGTGAGCCCCACATATAAATTATCATCTTTTAGTTGAATCTCCTCAACAGTTGCAGCACCTAAATCAGTGTTGCTATTAACGTCTCGTATATGGAATTCATAGACACCATACACGTCAACTTCTCCATATGTTTTACCAATGCAAGCCACGTCTATTGCATCATCCTCACTATCTATTTGCCGAAGCTTCAGGACATTTTTTTCACAGGGGATTCCATACATCATCTTTGAATCCTCCCGACAGCCCACAAAAGTGCAAAAGTCCTGCAGAATTGACTTACTAACTCTCTCTAAAATAACTCCTTCAAATGTTTCCACGCTACCCCCTACATATGCTCGTTTTGGCTCTTTAACATAGACACCACCATAATGTACTTTCAAAGTAAAATAGTCCACATCTTGACCTGCTTTTTTATTTAAAAAAAAAAACAGAAATCTTTTATTATTTCTCAGATGCAGAACCTTGGCCCCAGTTATGTCTGACTTTTCATCAACATGAAAGCAACGCATAGTATACTTTAAAGGCACAGGGACCACATCACAGTTCACAAACAAACAAATTTACTTTAATCGAGACCAAATTTCACCACCTAAATCAAAAGCATACATATTCAATTTCAAAATTACCAACATTTCAACATCACAAATCTCAGGAAAACAAAGTAAAATTTTGAAAGTACCATACCTAAACTAAATGCTTTATCTTACCCATGTGGAATCTATAAGCACTTTAACAAAAAATTTTAACATCCCCTAACCTGTTCATGCCTCGCCACTGAAGTACAATACTGCAAAATTAACCCCCCCTCCCTCAAGTCCTTCCATTATACATTATATCACCATTCCAACATATTAGTGGGTAGTGGCACTCAACTCAAGCACCTCATGCATACGGTTGATGAAGGTTAGGTTTGAAGTTAGCCGACTTACCTGATCTTGTTGATGACTCCACTTGATCGTTGCAATCCTTGACAGAATCGCCATCGTCTATTGCCTGAGCTCGTGGCGTAGACATTTCGATTCTGGCCTCCAGCGTCTGTTCACCGCTCGTCCTAGTTGTTCTCCCAATTTTTCCCATTTGAGTTCTATTTCCAACGATAATCGCATGGGCGGGATAATGATATCTAATCCATTTCAGTGGATAATTGCAGGAGATTGAGCCAGTGTGACAATTATACCCCTTTGGTCCACGCAAATTGAGTAAAATGTAGTAAAAAGTCCTATATTGAAAGTAAAAAACTAGTTCAGGGACTAAATTGGTTAAAATATTTAATGAAGGACGAAATTGATTTAAGTGAAAATGTTTAGGGACTAAATTGGCAAAATTCCCAATTGCATAAGACAAGTAGAAATTGAAACTTTGAATGTTAAACATTAAATCCATTCAGAAATGGGACGATTCGAAGTGCTATGATTACAACTCCAAATAACTACACTTGCGTATCTTCTTTCACCTCACTACTGTCCTGAATTTGCAACCCATGATTGCAGAACTTCTTTCTGCAAACCACTTCTGCAATCCACCTCCAGTAATTGACAAATAAGTAATCATTATAAAATTCCAAAACACAAACTTAGGACAAAAACTATTGACAAATTAATAAACAATAAGATTCTAAATCACAGACTTAGGTTAAAAAATAACTATTTAAATACATAATTAATAACTTAGAACAATGTAGATTTGGGCAGAGTCTTAAATAAATCCAACATAGTTGGGGACCAGCCGATGCTTGAATTGACAGATTAAAATGGATAAGGAATAACTAAAAATAAACATGTTGGGTAGCAAAAATAGTATAAACCTTTTTTTAGAGAAAGTAATGCGCACTATTTTGGTTAGTGGTTAAGGTTGTGAATTCAAAATTAGAGGTCCTGATTTTAATTCCCATTCCCTTTTCTTACTTCTTAAATTCCATCATTCTTCCGTCAGAAAAAAATTTCAAAAAAAGAAAAACATTGGGTGCTTGTTTGGAGGTAAAATGTTTTCTGAAAAAACATTTTCGACATTTTCCGCCGTTTGGCTCTTATGGCTAGTTTGGGAGCATAGGATAAAAAAGAAAAGATGAGAAAACTTAAGTTATGAAAGAAAAGAAAAGAAGAGCAAATAATGATAGTGATTTTGATGTTATTTGGGAGTTTAGAAAAGAAATAAAATGATTTTGGATATATATATATCATTAAAACTTTGTCATTAAAATTTTGTTCAGAGCTCATCTAAGGATAGAAATGATATTTTGAAAAAAAATTTGTAGGCTTTCTTCGACACCCATTCAAATCAAACCATAAATGGGCGGAAAAGTTTTCCAACTATAGCAGCATAGTGAATCCCTCAAAATCAGGTCAAATCCTTTGTTTTCTGTCATGAGTAAACCTGCAAATGAAAGAAAAGTATTCCTTCCTCTTACTTTCTTTCTTTTCCTATCAAATGCCAGCTCCCAAACTAGCTATTAATTAAGTGGAGAAAATATTTTTTGGGTAAAAAGTTTTCTTTCAAAAGGCGGAAAACAACTTACCCCAGCAAGTTACTGAAGCTATTTTCTTTTAATCGAGGGTCTCCAGGTGGAGCTCTTTCTAATTACTTCGACAAAAAAATGATCAAGGAGACACTGATCGAAAGAGATAGAGAGGTCACCAACAATGACCTCCATCTCCAGTGAAGGGACTGATCCAAGATTAGATTCCAGCGATGTAAAATTCTCCAGGTCTTTTTTTTTCCCACTCTAAAGGCACTATGCAAGTCTCTGTCCTTTGTATTTCGATCAAGGATACAGACAGTGGAAAAGAAGGGAGAGATCACCAAGGTAAACCTCCATCCCCGGTATCGGCAACAACTACGTGACTCAGGTAATACTAGGGTTAAATCTATGGTTAAATTTGGTTTTCCAATTTAGGCATTTATCGACTTTTTGTTGTGCTGCTGCAATTTCTGAGAATTACGTTACTAATTTTTCTCAAGGATTTGAGATTTTGCTTTGAAAAATCTTTAAACTTTTTTTAATCCACGGAAGCTCTTGGTATTCTGAATATTTGGCAAAATTTTGCTCTGTTCCCTTTTTCATACTGGTTGTACAATTGATTGAAAAGCCATCTTATGACCAGTTGCCTCATTCTGTAGTATCCACTCTTGAGAATTGAGCTATGATTTCAATTGTAAGATAGTGATAAGTACTACATGTATGGATTTTATTCTTTTGTTGAAAGATTAGGTGATGAGAAACTATCTTTTTTTTTTTGAGGGTAGATGAGAAGCTATCTTCAGTGTCTAAACTATTAGTATATTTGTTTATGTGCTAATGAACTTTGCTTTCGAGTTATTTTTTCCATAATGCAGCAAACGTTCCTTTCCCAATTGCGATAGTATTACTGAGAGTTGGATTAAGGGTCAATATAGACTTTAAGCTCTCTTTTTTAAATTGCTTTGTTGAACACACAAATGCATCTTAATTTATCAACTTGCAACTTGTGTTGTTTATATTCAATTGGTACAGCTACTGCTGCCAAATATCTTTTCTAATTAATGCTTGAGTGGTTAGCACGGAAGATGTATGATATTGCTCTATAAGTTGCAAAGGGTACTTTTTGTTCTCGTATATTAATTTTTTTTTAAGTTTAGGGTATTTATTTAGATGTTGTCAGCTAATTTTGGAAACTTTTTTTGGTTTCTCTATTCATTTTTAGATCATAGCAAGGACTTGTTCATGGCCCTGAAAGAGAAATGTGGTAGAGATCTAAACACCTTTGCTGCACAAATGATTCCAGTTGTATCTGGTGATATCACTTGTGATAACTTTAGAGTAAAGGACATAAATTTGGTTGATAATGGTGAGAGCTAGATATTGTGGTTAACGTGACTTAGCTGCAACAACCAACTTTGAAGAAAATCGAATGCTACCAATTATTGTTGAGCAACATAAAATATAGGCTTAAAAAGTATACTAATTGAGTTATTCTTCCAGTTATTCGTCGGTAGACATGAAGGAGAAATACATGGCAATTGAGTCAATATCGATCAGCTGTAATGATTTTCTTGTCTTATCTTGTATTGGGGTCACTTGGTAATTTTTTTTTTGAGTCACTTGGTAATTTACAAATTAACTCTAATGTTTTCATGTTTTGTGAAACACTTTGTTGTCATATCAAGGTGATATGTAAACCTTTTGTGAATGTAGTTTAGTTTCATCAACAGAAAAATCTGACTTGTAATTTCTAGTACTAGGGAATGCCACTACTTACTCGGAGTGTGAGTGGTGATTGTGTTCTATTTAAATTTAGGTTGATCACATATTTTTGTAGACCAATTTAATGTCTTATGTATGTTTATCGCACCAAGTTTAATAACTGTTTTGGAAAATGTAGCCATTAACAATGAGTGAAGAAGTAGTTCCACTTGATTGCTAAATTTGTTTTATGACATATCTATGCTGTATCCACCAATCATGCAGCAGCCTCATGCTAGGTAAACAAAAAAAAAAAAAAAAAATTCTCCCCTTGTAGTTATTCCTTCTTTGCTTTAATTTGAATGCAAACTCAGGACCATCCTATTGATTATCAACATGTAGAATCTTTTCTTTGACTTTTCAAATCTTTTAGTTATTCTGAACCACTTGTTTTGCAGAATTAGAACAAAGAAGCCTATGAAGGTGATCATAGCTGTTAATTCAATTGTTATTCTTTAAAGGCTTGATCATTTTGTTTCATACATCTAGTTTCTTTAGAAGACAGAGATTTGAAGAAATTGCAGCAGTGAAGAAATTGAGAAGACATTTTTGTTGAATTTCAGGATTAGGCTTGAGATTTGTCTTGATTGGTGTTCTGGACTTCTGCTTCTGGTCTGTCAGCATAACTATGGAGCATATACTAGCAATTTCGATATTGTTGTTATTATAATTGTCACGACTGTCTTAGTCATATACTTGAATAGTTGAGCAACTAGCAAAATTTCTAGTGAAATGCCAAAACTAGAAAGACAGGATACGTGATGAGTACTCAGTTTTGATGTATGCAACAATTCTGGAAGAGTATTTTCTTGTACTATGACTAAGTAGTATGTCAAATAATATGTATACATACATTTTAAGTTTGCAAAAGCAAACACTTGATTCTTTGTAGCATATTTGAAATATCAGGTTTGGTGAAAGAATAGAACGCGAATGGAAATATGTGAAAAACACAGATATTCTAATTTCTTTTTTAAGGTTAAGAATGAAGCAAAATTATAATCAAATCGGAAGTAGTTGTAATTAACATAAATTCCGAAGGCAAAGAATGAAGTAAAATTATAGTCAAATGCATGGGAAGTAATTGTAATTACCATAAAGTCTGAAGTAAGGAAAGTATCTTGGAACATTTAAATCAAATACTAGAAAATGCGTTCAGAAAATATCTTCAGTAGGTTAACCAAACATAGGAAAATTATGACAATGAAATCATTTTCCTAGAAAATGACTTGCACTGACAACATTTTTCCAAGGGAAAATATTTTACGCCCAACCAAATATGCACCGTCGAAGTTATTAGGGGCGGACCCCGACTGGTTCCATCCTTGAAGATAGTAGTTAGAACTCCAAAATTGTCAAAGTGGAACGCACCAGTCAAGTCGGCTAATTTAATGCAGCATTCGCTTCTTGTCCTTGACAAGAGCTTAGAATTTGAATCAGGACTACAACTTGATGACGAAGTCATCACATGCTATGATGCTATCACAACTAGAAGGCATTAATCGCGGGATGCATGATACCAAAAGACTTAATTGACAGAGCGTAAATTGTAGTGCATTTATAGGTATAAGTTGCTAATTAACTATGTTATTTGAGCTTTATCTTGAATAGAAACTACTTAATTTTATTCTTATATTATTTTAATAGGTCAAGAGTTCAATTGGAAAGAAAATAAACAAAAAACGTGACACGAAGAAGCAATAGAAGAAGAAAATATGAAGAATAAGAGGTTTTGCAGTACTGACAGGTTTCAATATTTTGCCAATAACTTGAGGTACACAAATCAGATTGAGATGATTCTTCATTCAATTTGAAGTTGAGAGAATGTTCTACCATTCTTATGAGACATCAAAGTCTGATTCTCATGTTTTTTTAGCCAAAAGTCCAAATTACTGAAGTACAGTTGCACTGCGACGTTCATGCTATGATGACGAAGTCCAAATTACTGAAGTACAATTCTTATGATGACTACAACTTGACGACGAAGTCATCACATACTGTGAGGCTCTCACAACTAGAAGACATAAATCGTGCGATGCATGATACCAACAGACTGAATAACATGCCCATTTAAGGCATATATTCTTGTTTTGTAAATGGTTATTTGATTCATTTATATGGTGTGATTCCTTCTGAATGGGTAGAGCGTCAGAATTATGTAAGCAAAATAACAAGTGACATTAGAAGACCCCCATATGACTGTTGGCTTGGAATAAATATCGAGAAGATTAAAGAAATTTCCTTTACTGTTATTCTTTTACGATGATAATTTACTGCATCAAAAACCTCTCTTCTTTTACTAAAGATAAAAAAATCAGGTTGGCTGGTTTTACAAAAAATCATTAGGATGTAACAACAACGGAAATATAAAGAGGAAATTCCCTCTAGAATATAGAATAACAGAAGGATGTCACTGTTGATAACTTTACATATAGTGGATTTTTTTTTTTTTTTTTTTTTGGGAAAAAGAGGCTGCTTATCAATTTCAAAGCCGAGGCATGCCACTGGCGCAAGGTGGTTCTTACAAATTGACATCAATCAAGGTGGAAAGACTGGAACTGAGTACTCTCAACATAACGGTCAAGTGCTTGCAGATTGAGCTACACGCACATCGGCGTGCAAATATTCTGTTGAATCTCTTCCCTTGCATTTGGAGTCAGTGTCACCCCAGAAGATCTCCTACTTGTCACAAAAGGTTCCATGAACTTTTGCAATTTTGGACAGTCTTGGATGATAAACTTTGGCGAACTTGGTAGATCAAGCATTTTCTGAGGCAATGATTCTAGCAAAGGGCAAGCTGTAATCTTCACTTCTTCCAAAGAAGAAAGGTTTGACATTGTATCAGGAAAGTGAGCCAGATCCTGGCAGTGTGCAATATTCAGCGTCTGGAGGGTTGTAAGATATCCAACTTCTGTGGGCAGCGACTGGAGTCTGTGACAGTGTATAACACTCAAATACTTTAGAGATGTGAAACCACGGATTTTCTCATTCAACCGTGAGATCAAATCACCACAATCATAGATGGTCAATGTTGTAACAGAACCAAATCCAGTTTCTGAGAGGAGAAACACAGGTTGCTGGGAAAGTTGAAATTCAAAAACAAGCAGAGTTGAGAGGGATGTCAGATTAGAAATCGAATCCAGTAGCTGCTCACTGCTGTTCCACAGAGCCAAACTCTTGAGATATGGAATTGATGGCAAGTTGATTAACTTGCTGCATCCCATCACAGTTAGAGTTTCAAGGCAAGGAAAACTTCGGTTGTACCAATTGCTTGATGATTCTTGGACTGTGCTGAAGCTTTCGATTTTATCTTTCCCGCGACATTTCCATTCAGATAAATTAGGCATATCAAAAAGTTCAAGTTGCTTTAGAGATGGGAAACTAGAAGAATCACCGTGACCATAAAATTCATCCCCTATGCTGTGAACTTCTGTCATACCTCTGTGTTGCGGAAGCCCTACCAAAGTTAAGGTATAACGAGTAAATTATTGTACCTAAAATTGCAAAATGGTAATTCCCAGGAAATATTTGGTGAGGCACACTGGCCTGCTTAAGTACCAATTTCCTAGACAGAATCACCTATATATGCACTTAATTGCACAATAACTCACTACAAATATACCTACAAATATAGCTACTAAATAGACAATAAAATAGAACACCAGAATTTAACGAGGTTCGGCTAATTTGCCTACGTCCTCGGACACTACCGACAATTTAATATTTCACTAGAAGAAATATTACAAAGAGAGAGAAGAAAGCAAGTTATTGGCTCTTGCTTGGTGTACTTGAATTGGTTTGTTTGAGAGCTATTTATAGTTCTCAAACAACCTCTCAAATGTTAAACTTAACCGATGTGGGATTTAGAAACTTAGGCCAAAGAATTCAAAGTCCTCAATTTTGGCTTGAAAAAGTCATCAATTGAGGCTTGGCTTTGAATTCAACAAATCTCCACCTTGGCATAATTTCTAATCCCACCAAAAATACAAATTTTTTTTCCCTCAAATTCGGTGGTGTCTTCAAATGCGTTGTCAAGCGCCAATCTTCAAGTCGTGCACAACATTTATCAAATTCAAACAATGTTGGAATTTGATAGTTGTCACAACCTTCGTAAGCATATCAGCAGGATTCTCCTTGGTCTGAATCTTTTGAAGTAGTATCGTACTATCTTCCAAAATCTTCCTCACAAAATGATACCGTACGTCGATATGCTTCGTCCTTGCATGATAAACTTGGTTCTTTGCTAAATGAATAGCACTCTGACTATCACAATGAACTTTGATAGACTTCTGTCCAATTTCCAATTCATCAAGCAATCCATGAAGCCAAATTGCTTCCTTAACAGCTTCCGTAACTGCCATATACTCCGCCTCTGTAGTAGACAAAGCAACTGTTGACTGTAAGGTAGACCTCCAACTGACTGGTGCCTTAGCAAGTGTAAAAACATACCCAGTCGTTGATCGACGTGTATCTTGATCTCCTGTGTAGTCGGAATCACAATATCCAACTACGCCTTGACCAATCTTCTCATCCCGCTCAAATACTAATCCAACATCTACGGTGTTCAAAATATACCGTAAAATCCATTTCACAGCTTGCCAATGCTCCTTGCCAGGATCATGCATGTACCTGCTCACAACTCCAACTGCTTGTGAAATGTCGGGCCTTGTACACACCATAGCATACATCAAGCTACCCACCGCATTTGCATACGGTACCTTTGCCATATATTCTCGTTCTGCATCATTCTTTGGAGATAACGATGCACTAAACTTGAAATGAGGAGCAAGTGGAGTACTAACAGGTTTAGTCTTTTCATTCATACCAAACCTCTTTAATACTTTACTAAGATACTCTTTCTGTGTCAAATAAAGCCTCCCCAATCTTCTATCTCTACTTATCTCCATGCCGAGAATTTTCTTGGCTTCGCCGAGATCCTTCATTTCAAACTCCCGACTCAAATGAGATTTCAATTTTTCAATCTCACCTTGATCCTTGGAAGCTATCAACATATCATCAACATAAAGAAGAAGATATATGTAGGATCCATCTCGTAGCTTGCGCAAATATACACAATCATCATATTTGCTTCTTGTGTACCTTTGCCCCATCATAAACTTGTCAAATCGCTTATACCACTGTCTTGGAGACTGCTTCAATCCATACAACGATTTGTCAAGCTTGCATACCATCTTTTCTTTACCAGCAACTTTGAATCCTTCTGGCTGAGTCATGTAGATTTCCTCTTCCAAGTCACCATGTAAAAACGCAGTTTTTACATCTAATTGGACAAGTTCCAGATCCAATTGTGCTACCAAAGCCAATAAAATTCTGATGGAGGAATGTTTCACGACTGGAGAAAACACTTCGTTGTAATCAATTCCCTCCTTCTGAGCGTAGCCTTTAGCCACCAATCTTGCTTTGTAGCGAACACCAGACTTGTCAGGAAATCCTTCCTTCTTTGCATATACCCACTTGCATCCGATTGCCTTCTTTCCCTTTGGAAGACTGGTTAGCCTCCATGTTTGATTCTTATGAAGGGAATGTACTTCTTCATCCATTGCAATCCTCCACTTTTCTTTATCCGAACTTTGAGCTGCTTCATTGAAAGTGGCAGGAATATCAACATTTATGGTTGGGGATGCATAGGCCACTATATCAGCAAAACGAGCAGGTTTTCTGATTGTCCTCTTTGGCCTACTGGTTGCAATTGATTCATGTTGCTGTGAAAGTTCTTCAACTGGAACATTTTCTTCAGTTGATTCTTCTTCTACCATAGGAGTCCTTTCATCTACTCCGATATCCACTGCTGGTCTGATAATGCTTCTTTCAAACTCCATCTGCTTAGGAGTGCTCTCCACCTGTTGGGGAGTACTATCATTCTGCTGTACATCTACCTTTGTTAACATGGTAGATTCATCAAAGGTGACATCCCTGCTGAAAACTATCTTTTTCGTTTCGGGACACCAAAGGCGATAACCTTTAATGCCTGTTGTGATCCCCATAAAGAGTGCCTTCTTCGCCCTTGGATCCAACTTTGATTCTTTAACATGATAATATGCAGTAGAACCAAACACATGTAAGGAATCATAATCTGTAGCAGGTTTTCCCGACCATTTCTCTAATGGCGTTTTGCCGCCAATAGCAGTTGATGGTAAGCGATTAACGAGGTGATTTGCATATGCTAAAGCCTCAGCCCAAAATTGTCTGCCCAACTCAGCATTGGACAACATACACCGAACTTTCTCCACCAATGTCCGATTCATACGCTCTGCCACCCCGTTTTGCTGTGGTGTATCTCTGACTGTGAAGTGCCGAACAATGCCTTCATTTTCACAGACCTCCATGAACGGATCACTAGTGTATTCACCTCCGTTGTCTGTTCGAAGGCGTTTGATCTTTCTTTCTGTTTGAGTTTCCACCATCTTTTTCCACTTGATGAAAATTCCCAATACTTCACTTTTCGCCTTCATAGTATACACCCATACTCTTCGAGAAAAGTTATCGACAAAGGTAACAAAATAATTCTTGCCTCCCAAAGAAGTTGTTTTGGAAGGTCCCCACACATCAGAGTGCACATAATCCAAAATACCCTTGGTATCGTGAATTGCAGTGCCAAATTTTACCCTTGTCTGCTTTCCTTTGACACAATGCTCGCAAAAATCTAACTTGCAAACACTGGCTCCTTTTAATAGTCCTTGATTCATCAGAAGATTCAAAGATTTTTCTCCGGCATGCCCTAAGCGCATATGCCATAATCTGGTTACTTTCAATTCTCGATCATCACTGGAAGCCACGGCCGCTACTCCAACAACTGCATTACCTTGATAGTAATACAAGTTATTATTTTTCCGGATTCCTTTCACCAGCACCAATGCACCTGAAATGATTTTCATCACTCCATTATATGCCGACACCTTGTAGCCCATTGATTCTAGTACTCCCACAGAAATGAGGTTCTTTTTCAATTCTGGCACATATCGGACATCAGTTAGAATCTTAATTGATCCATCCTGATTCCTCAGCCGAATTGAACCAACCCCATTTGTTGCTAATGTGGTCTCATCTGCCGTGTAGACGACTCCACCTTCTTTTTCCTTGAAATCAAAGAACCATTCTCTATTGGACGTCATATGATGGCTACAACCTGAGTCCAATAGCCATGTACTAGAATGACCAGTAGGCATGACAGCTAATGAAAAATCTGAGTTTTGATCAATGCACTCAGATACATTTGAATCCGCAACAGCTTTTTCTTTGTCAGGTCTACCCTTCAGTTTTGGACAGTCCTTCTTCCAGTGCCCTTTCTCTCTGCAAAAGGCACACTCATCTTTACTTAGTCTGGCTCTTGACTTGGATCTTCTTCTCGTCCCCTTTCTCTGGTTTTGTGAGCGTCCTCTAGTTACCAGAGCTTCTGCTGCTCCATCTCTGCTATTTTGCTTGTCTTTTCTTCTGAGCTCATAGCTGTACAGGGCAGAGCTAACTTCACTGAGGGACACCTCAGCTTTCCCATGGAGTAGAGTTGTTTCAAGATGCTCAAACTCCTCAGGAAGAGATCCCAACAACATGAGAGCCAAATCTTCGTCTTCAAATGTCACATCTAAATTCATCAGATCAGTGATTAACTGATTGAAATTAGTGATGTGATCACTTAGAGTTGTGCCAGGAACATAAGTGAAGCGAAATAAACGCTTCTTCATGTTGAGCCTGTTCTGACAATTTTTCTTCAAGAACTTCTCCTCCAATCCAGTCCATAATTTATTTGCAGAGGTTTCTTTTGAGAACACATATTTTTGTTCCCTTGAAAGACACGATCGAATTGTACCACACGCTAAACGATTTAGCGTCCTCCATTCCTTCTCTTCAATCTCTTCTGGTTTCTCTTTTTCGATGGCAATGTCTAGACCTTGATTAAAGAGCGCGTCTAGAATCTCACTTTGCCACATGCCGAAATGACCGGTACCATCAAATGTCTCCACATTTAATTTTGTATTCGTCATAACATTTCTCGCCATAATAGATAATGACGAGCTTGTTGATGCTTGCATTGTAGATGAAGATCTACTTTCGGCCATCTCTACAAATTATATTTAGTAGCTCCTAAATGTAGAGTAACAATAGCCCAAGAAATCTTTTCTGATGTGGAAGATCAGACCATGCTGCAACCACAGAGCATACTAAGAAACCTCGAGCTCTGATACCAATTGTTGCGGAAGCCCTACCAAAGTTAAGGTATAACGAGTAAATTATTGTACCTAAAATTGCAAAATGGTAATTCCCAGGAAATATTTGGTGAGGCACACTGGCCTGCTTAAGTACCAATTTCCTAGACAGAATCACCTATATATGCACTTAATTGCACAATAACTCACTACAAATATACCTACAAATATAGCTACTAAATAGACAATAAAATAGAACACCAGAATTTAACGAGGTTCGGCTAATTTGCCTACGTCCTCGGACACTACCGACAATTTAATATTTCACTAGAAGAAATATTACAAAGAGAGAGAAGAAAGCAAGTTATTGGCTCTTGCTTGGTGTACTTGAATTGGTTTGTTTGAGAGCTATTTATAGTTCTCAAACAACCTCTCAAATGTTAAACTTAACCGATGTGGGATTTAGAAACTTAGGCCAAAGAATTCAAAGTCCTCAATTTTGGCTTGAAAAAGTCATCAATTGAGGCTTGGCTTTGAATTCAACACTCTGATGCTTAGATCGTTTAGGTATGGGAGATCTCCAAGGGGTGGAAGCTTTCTGCAACTACAATTAGCCAGCGAAAGTTTCACCAAATTAGGCAAGTATTGGTTCCTCAGCCAAGATGGGGATGTCAACCCTTTGTATCCTGTTATTTCCAAAACTTTCAAGTGAGGGGTTGGCCTGAGTTTCTCCAATATGTCATCCAAAACTGAAGTGACAGAATCTGTGTCTTCACCCCATGATAATGCCAAGGAGATAATGCCAGCCTTCTCGTGGAGTTTTGCTTCAGAAGCATCTTCTGCACATTTAACAAACTTGAGATTCTTGATCTCTAATCTTTCTCTTAGTTCCAAGCTCCGCAACTCACACAGGCCAGCGGAGCCATCCATGTTATTCACTAGAAATACGGGTAACCTTTGCAGAAACTTGAGTTTCCCTATCCCGAGAGGGATATGGATTAACAAAGGACAGGATTGGAAATCAAGATTCCTGAGGTTTGTTAACTCACAAATAGCTCTTGGTATTTCTTGGAAATCATAGCAGTCTACTAATTCCAGTGTCTGCAAGTTCCTTAGGTTACTGATCGACTCTGGCAATGTTTTGATGTGAGTGTGAGAAAGATTCAGGTACCTAAGATGCTTCAAATTACCGATGGCTTTTGACAGTTTTCGAATGCCACTCTGACTTAAATCCAACACTCTCAAGCAGACAAGGTTTTGGAGCAGTTTAGGATTAGAGTCAAACTTACAAGATAATAAAAGCAGTGTCCGTAGGTTGGTGGCTTCATTCAGTGATTCAGGGACAGTTGATGTTTCAGACTTTCCGACTAAAGAGGAATGTCGAAGTTCCTTGGACACAACCTGCGAATCTCCAGTTTCTAAAATTGAGCACCCAACGCTGGCAACGGACTGGGCAAGATCATGCACTAGATCATGCATTCTGCAATCTCGGATTTCCCCAAATTCATCTCTGGTTATCTGTACAAAAAATGATCGCTCTATTAACTCCATGAAGTACCCGTTTGCAGCATCCTCTGGCCTTCTGCTTCCCTTTCCTGATCTGACAAAACCTTCAGCAATCCACAACTGGATCAGCTTCTCTCTATAGATCTTATGATTTTTTGGAAATATGGAACAATAAGCAAAACATTGCTTCAGATGTGACGGTAGATGATTATAGCTCAGCCTTAAAACAGAGAAAAAATGATTCTCCAATTCAGGTAAATTCCCTATGTTTTCTTCCATGAAGAAAAGCCACTCACGGGCTTTCTCTTTGGATCCCATTAGACCGGCCAAGCTCTTGATTGCAAGAGGCAATCCTCCACATCTTTGAACAATTCTTCGTCCAATCTCTTCCAATTCAATATTTTCTCTATTGTGAATGGATTTAAATGCAAACTTCCTGAAAAGACTCCAGGAATCTTCTTCATCCAGAGGTCCTAGGTAGTAAGGCAGGACCGTGCCACTGAGTCTTGCAACCGTCGTATTTCTTGTGGTGACTACAACTGCTGATCCACGAAGTGCTGCTCCAAGAAATCCCCGAGACATCATGGACCATTTCAAGCTATCTTCATTCCAAACATCATCCAAGACAAGCAGGATTCTTTTTTGTAATATGCTACGACGAAGGGTCTCTTGTAGAACCTCCAAGCTGGAAAGATTTTTGGCCTCATGATTTATCTGTTCAATTATAGCCTTGGCAATTTTTATGAGGTCGAAATCCTCACCAACTGAGACCCACATTTTGCGCTCAAAGTGACCTGATGCGTATAAATCGTTGTATATTAGCTGTGCAAGAGTCGTCTTACCGACTCCCCCCATGCCGACTATTGGAATCACTGTCAGTTGATTCTCATCACTTGACTCGAACAGGACGGACAAGATGTTTTCTTTGTCGAATTCCCTTCCAACGACATCAGAATCAATCATGAACGAACTTGAGAGGCGATGAACACCTTGAGCACGAGCTGAATGACTTTCTTCCACTGGTCCTTTTAGAGTGTAAGCATCAATGATCCTTTTGAACTCCGCACCAGTCTTCAGAAGTGAACCCAGATTTTTTTCTATCTTTTCCAGCTTGCCGCCTAGCCTGAAGCCAAATATTAGATGCTTGATGAAGAACGAAAGCAAGAAAGTACCACGAGCCTTGTGCCTTTTCGTGCAAAGATTGTATTCATCGAAAAGGTCATCAGCTTCATATGCAGCGTTCTTGATTTCAGTTATCCAGCACTTGAGTGCTTCATTATCCTCGGAATGCATCTCTGCTTCCTGGACCAATGTTTGAACCCGTGCCAAAGTGAGGCGCAGCTTTCTTAAAATCTCACTGTTGGGAAGGCCAGCCAGCACGTATAGCCTGTCAGACAGAAGCTGGAGAAGAGGAGATGCAACGGTGTCTGCCATTGAAGACCACTTCCAATTTTAAGCTGCCTTCGTTACTTGGGTTCTTTCTCTTTCTTTGGGTGGTTTGGTGATCAATTTCTCCTCGCGTGCAACCTCTATGTAGCTACATTTGTCAAGACAAATTACAAGTCAATTCACAAGTAAAGGATTGGGTGATTCAGGGAAATGAGTGCATGTGAGACGCCTTGAAATTTGAACTATTTCACTTTCATTAAAAAATAATAAATAAATGTCAAATAGCACAAACAATTTAAAAATAATAAATATAAATGTCAAATGGCACGAAACATGGTGTGGGACTAAGACCCCAAACCATCCCGTAGCGGAATTGATATATCAGTATTATTAAATAATTTAAATTAATTATTTTGAACCCATAATTCCCCTCGAAAGTTATTGGGTAAAAAATCTAGATGTCCCTCGATTAATTTCTAGCACTCCAACAATTAAGTGCCTAATATTCCCCCTCCAACTTAAAAAATGTTAATTTCACACTTTTTTACCTGGATTAGCCGGTTAAGCAGCTGGTATGAGCAACGAATGCCATTTGCGAATCCAATCCGTTTCGATTAGTTATTTTTGGGAGTGTTTTTGAAAAATTTTATTGTAACAGTGTATACGAAAAATTTTTACTATAAATTTTTTTCATAATATTTGATATACTAATATGGATGAGATGTTTTTTGAATGATTGTGTATTATTGTAGCATTGTATTCGAAAAACTTGTTTTTAAAAAAATGGCAAATCCTTTTCCTTTATTCCGTAGAAAATGATTTCTTTACAGGTCGAACAATCCACAGACCAACTTCTGTCACCAAGTCCAACCATCTTCTCCCTTCTTCAGCTCTTTTCTCAGCCATGTTTTTTTCTCACCTAACCAACATCAGGTGAACTCTTCTCGGAATCTGCTTTCTTTCCTTAACTTGTCTGAAATAAAAAAAATTAGGTTTTCAAGCCTGTCAACTGCTTGGTGGCCATAACATCTTCGACCATCGTCTAAACAATCTTTGCATAGTTAGGTCTAGTCCGTCAAGCTGTATATGAACATGGTGAGTGTTTTTCTTGCAGATAGGGTTTAAATCCCCACCTTCACAATCTAAATCCATACCCATATAGCCAAGTTGATCAAAAGGCCCACAACATTGATGGAGTTTGGTAGAAACTTTTTCAATAAAAAAATTAACCTTTTTATTTTGAGTGAAAATAGATGGTGCTAATTTGAATTTAAAATTTACATCAATATGAACGGTCTTAAAATTTCTGACACTTTTGTCATTCACTTTGATAAAATTTATTTTATAAGAGGAACAATTTTTTAAAAATTTTGTTAAGAAAATATTTTTGCCTTTCTAACACGTTGCGCTTCAAAGTAAATTAAAATATAATTTTAAAAAATAGTAGCGGATCAATAATTTTATTTGATTGAAATATAGTTTATTTTCATCCTCTTATTTCGTAGAGAGAATGCTTTTATCTCTTTTTATCATATAAGAGGAGATGACAAATTTTTAAAAATTGTGTTAAGAAAATATTTTTTTACCTTTTTGGCGCGTTGCACTTCAAAGTTGATTGAAATAAAATTTTTAAAAATACTAGCGGATCAATATCTAGGATGACGGCTATCAAACAATTTCAATTAATTAAAATTTGTAATTGACTTGTTAAACATCTCTTGTTATATGAACACTAAGTTTTTATATTGAAAAAAGTTTTTATCAGACTCGTATAGGCTTTATTGTTATCTTAATATGTACCAGGAGCCGTGGATTTCGACTCAGGGGTGAATTTAGCCCCATCCATCCTTTTTCTATATTTACCCACCAGAGGCTGCAATATAAGACTCTACATTTTGTTATTCCGTTGGTCCTAGGTTAGATAGCAATGTTTGAACACTATTCTTCCCTCTCACAATAAAGATGTGGGCTCCACATAAGGAATTCCGGAGTAGAGACAAGAACCAACCGTTCCTGAAGGTTCATGATCAAAATTTGATTAAAAAAAATATAAAATTCAAATTTCATCTTGTACATCATTTTTTCACATCATGTATAAAATTCCATTTTCATACTCGGCGGCGGACAAGATAGCAGGACGGCAAGGTCATGAGGGGGAATTTATTTGCATGAATGTTCAGGAACTTCCAGCTTCAATTCAGGCTGTGTTGGGATTAGAAACCATGGAATTTCCATTTTGTCGTACGCAGCATGTTAGAAATTAACGTTAACTTCAGCTTGTCCTGCCAGCTCCTTGTAGGCCCCAATGTTTTGAAAATCGGATCGGACCGGCCGGTTCGACCGGTTAAACTGCGAATCAGTCCTGGCACCGGTCCGGTTCACTGTCATAGTTGACTTTGTCAGAAAACCGGTCAAAAATCTGTCGAACCGTGAAAATCGCCGAACCGAATTGAACCGGTGGTTTCCGGTTTTCAACTTTCCTCCTTTTTTTTTTTTTAAGGTTTTCAACTTTCCTCCTTTTTTTCTTGTTTTTTTAAGTTTTGCAAAATGCAGCTATCAATATTTGAACTCAAGACCTTTGTAATAGAAAATTAATATATTAACCATTGCACCATCATATCTTATTAGTTTTTTTTGATAACTTATTTATATAAAACAAACACTCATATTTTTTTTTTCCATTTTTCTTACAAAATCTTATCCTCTCATGGCTCTTTCTTTTTAATTTTCAACTCTCTCTCTCTCTCTCTCTCTCTCTCTATATTTATATATTTTCTTTTCTTTTGTCACTCCCTTTTTAATCAAACCTCTTTATTTTTAATTTACTGATGTTTTCTTCCATCTTTTAATTTTATTTTTGTCCATTAAATTGAAAAAAGTTAAAAAAGAATTATTTTTTTAACCCAAATTATTTAATGTCATAACCACTCACTTTTATCTCATTTTTTGTTTCTTATCAAGTTTACATTTCTATTTTCGATTTTCTTGACTTCCTTCGAACTCCAAACTTCCTTTTTTAAATTGCAATCTCTAAATCCCAAAACATAAATTAAAATTTAAGTTTACAATATCTAAATTCTCATAGACGTGAATTTTGTATAATTTCAAAATATTATGATATTTTTGGGTTGGATTTAGATATAATTGAAATTGAAATGAAATTTATTTGTTTTAACTTATAATTTAAAAATTTTATTTTTAAAAATCCAAGTTATTAAAAAATAGTAAACTTTTTATCATATAAAGTATTAAATTAGTCCATTACATGTCTTATTTTGTACATATATATATTTATATAAATTATTTTTTAAAAAATTTATTGAACCGAGATTGAACCGGTTGAACCTCGACCCTTTCATTTCACCGATTCAATTAACGGTTCGGTTTTTAAAACATTGGTAGGCCTTGACCACACGTGAATTCTGTAATTTTGCGTTGCTTAATAAAATGTTGGGCTAGCATCCCAATCCGAGTACGGGCATTGCTATTAAAAAAAATCACATAAATTAATTTTATAATTACAAGTTATTGAAAGTGAATTATATCGTGTGTATATAAAATTAGATCTCGTGTATTTTACACAAAATCACTCTGAACAATTTTCCTGATGGCTATTCGGCCCCTTGTCCATTATTCGCTGGTATTGCACTTCAATGTTGATTGAAATAAAATTTTGAAAAATACTAGCGAATCAATAACTAGGATGACGGGTATAAACAATTTCAATTAATTAAAATTTGTAATTGATTTGTTAAACATCTCTTGTTATATGAACACTAAGTTGTTATACTGAAAAAAGTTTTTATCAAACTCGTATAGGCTTTATTGTTATCTTAATATGTACCAGGAGCCGCGGATTTAGACTCAGGGGTGAATTTAGCCCCATCCATCCTTTTCTATATTTACCCCACTAGAGGCTGCAATATAAGACCAATGTTTTAAAAATCGGACCGTTAATTGAACCGGTGAAGTAAAAGGGTCGAAGTTCAACCGATCGGACCGGTTCAACCTCGGTTTAATGAATTTTTTAAAAAATAATTTATATAAATATATATATGCACAAAATAAGACATGTAATGGATAATTTAATACTTTATATGATGAAAAGTTTACTATTTTCGAATAATTTGGATTTTTAAAAATAAAATTTTAAAATTATAAGTTAAAACAAATAAATTTCATGTCAATTTTAATTATATCTACTAAAAAAATCTTAAATCCAATTCAAAAATATCACAATATTTTAAAATTATACAAAATTTACGTCTATGAGAATTTAGATATTGTGAACTTAAATTTTAATTTACGTTTTGGAATTTAGAGATTGCAATTTAAAAAAGAAAGTTTGGAATTCAAAGGAAGTTAAGAGAATCGAAAATAGAAATGCAAATTTGATAAAAAAAAACAAAAAATGAGATAAAAGTGAGTGGTTGTGGCATTAAATAATTTGGGTTAAAGAAAAATAATTCTTTTTTAACTTTTTTAATTTAATGGACAAAAACAAAATTAAAAGATGGAAGAAAACATCAATAAATTAAAAATAAAGAGGTTTGATTAAAAAAGAGTGACAAAAGAAAAGATGATGGAGAGAGAGAGAGAGAGAGTTGAAAAAAAAAAAAAAAAAGAGTCATGAGAGGATGAGATTTTGTAAGAAAAATGGAACAAAAGAAATATGAGTATTTGTTTTATATACTTAAGTTATCAAAAAAAACTAATAAGACGTGATGGTGCAATGGTTACTACATTGGTCTTCTCTTACAAAGGTCTTGAGTTCGAATCTTGATAGCTTCATTTTGCAAAAAAAAAAAAAAAAAAAAACTTGAAAACCGGAAATCGCCGGTTCAAATCCGGTTCGGCGGTTTTTGCGGTTCAACCGGTTTTTGACCGGTTTTCTACCAAAGTCAACCCTAGCATTGAACCGGACCGGTACCATGGCCGGTTCGCGGTTCAACCGGTCGAACCGGCCGGTCCGGTCCAATTTTCAAAACACTGTATAAGACTCTACAACCGTCGGTCCTGGGTTAGATAGCGATGTTTGAACACAATTCCTCCCTCTCACAATAAAGATATGGGCTCCACATGAGGGGTTCCGGAGGAGACGCAGGAAGCAACCCTTCCTGAAACTTGAAGATTTATGGTCAAAATTTGATAAAATAAAATAAAATAAAATAAAATGTAAGGTCCATGTTTTATGTTGTACATCGTTTTTTCGCGCCATTATGAGATTCACATAAATTTGTTCAATAATTACATATTATTGAAAATGAATTACACTATGGGTCTGTTTGGTTGGAAGTAAAATGTTTTCCTTGGGAAAATATTTTCCGTGGAAGTAATTTTCCATGAAAATCATTTCCCTTTCATCATTTTCAGGTGTTTGGTTAACTTATTGAAAATATTTTCTTACTTCATTTTTCTGGTGTTTGTTTAACTTTTGAAATATTTTCACTTTTATCTCTATTTTTACTTTCTACACATTATAACTACATACTTCTTCCCCATGCAACATAAGAAAATTTATCTTATTGTTTAACTTTAAAAAATCTTGGAGAAATGTATATATGAATAAAAAATATCTCCTTAAGTAATAAACAAATTGATGGCCATTTAGTGTCAAATATCAATCACATGCAATGCTTATTGTGACATATATCTTGCACTCTCACTGCTGGAAGTTTTTCTAGAAAAGAATATCCCTATTATACATAATTAATTACTAGCATAGGATGAGCAGGATGAGATTTTTTTAATTTTGAATATATTAGAGGGAGGGTTGGGTTGGGTTTGGTGGTACGGGGGAGGGAGTATAAGGAAGAGGTTTTAGGTTCGAATCCTCCTATTTACACTAAAAAAAAAAAAGAACATACTACAAGATGTTTTCAGTAAGTTTGGAACATACTACAGGCGGGATGCATGCATTTCAAAAAACAACTTCAGTAAGTTTGGAAGGGAAGTTGTTTTCCATAAGATGAGTAAAAATATTTTACATAGGAAAATATTTTCAGTAACTTTTGTGCAACCAAACACGGGAAACTAGGAAAGTATTTTCCTGGAAAATATTTTCACCCGAAACAAACGGACCCTATATGCATACAAAATTACACCTTATGTATTTTACACAAAATCGCTCTAAACAATTTTCCTGATGGCTGTTCGGCCCCTTGTCCATTATTCGCTGGTGAAGCAAAGCCTACCGCCAGGGCCCAGTTTTCCTTTTCCATGGGCACGAGATTTCCATCAATCCATCGTGCAATTTCCTTGAGTTTTATCCTCGCCATCACCTTTCCCCGCCTCAACGCCACATGTCACAGGACGAGGGTGGTGATTATGATTCTTCCAACAATCAAATATTGCAAGATCTAAAACTAAAATAAAGAAATGAGAAAAGACGATAAAGATTTGAAGGAAAAAAGAAGATAAAAATAGGAATTGCCGTTTTCTTTTGGTGGAGAAAGAAAAGCCAAAGCATTTAAAAGTTGAAAAAAAAAAAAAGCGAAGAAAAGAGCAGAGACGGAAAGTGATGGCCTGGAGAAGAAACGATGAAGAAGACTTATTAGTTCTGCACGGCGCACGCTTGCACTTTCTTCAAAAACAAAGGGAAAACCAAATAATTAGACATTGATCCGTAGCTTTTTCATTATTCTGTTTTGACCCCAAAATGTTTTGGACAACCGTAAATACTTCTATAAATTTCTTTAATTGTAGTTCTTATAAATTTAGTTTTAAACTCATCAATTTCCATTTAAAGCTTAAAAATATTAAATTTCCTTAGGGTTTCAACGTACTTAATTGTAAGATCTATAATAATAAAAGTCTAGAAATAAAAGGACAACATTTAGTCATGTTAACTCTATATTTATCCCTATTCTTATATGTTATTTATTTTATTTTTAATTAAAATATTTATGACATCATGTTGATGTCATTTGTTTTTTAATACTCATTCCTATTAGTCTCTAACTCTTGATGTCACTCGAGTCACTATTTGGTCTGAGTTTTGAAATGTTAGAAGAGGGAAGGAGATGGGTTGTAGGTGAGGAGAGGGAAAAGAGGAAGGACAGGGCAGGAGAGTTATGGGGTAAAGGAGGAGGAGGAAGAAGGGAGGGGTGTATTTTGGGTATATTTTTGTGTACATTTTAGTATTATTTTATTGTTTTACTATACATGATGGTATTTCAAAAAACAATGATCCTTCTTAAACACCCAAAGACAGGGGTGCCAAAAACAATTATACACTATCTATATCAATACCAATTAAATGAGGGGTGCGACACATATCGCTCACTTATTATAAATTCCATTCAAGAATTGTGTATTAACAAACATTTAAAGGAAACCTATCACATAGGAGGTATACACCAAATGTACATTACTTCTACTAATCTTAATGCACACCAAAATCATCAATCTTGACTCCCTCCTATTAGAGAGTTAATTGCGCATTTTATTTATACATATTCCCTCTTAATTATGATAAAATATGGTGTTAAACGTTGGATTCTACTCATATTTGATATTTGACAATGTTTACTGGACTTTGGCTAAAAAAAGTGCATTAAAAGTGAAATTTTCAGAAGACTCTATTCCACAATGTGTGACCACATCTGCAAATGAAGAAGTCTGAATGTTGTAGGAATCAAGGTCGGCCCTGCACGAGATTTCTATTGATCAGTTGGAAAGAAATTTGATTTCCTTATAATCATGGATGTCGAATAGTAGTTATTTTAGGAATAATATTTCTGGTTTCTTTTTAGAAGTAGTGGTACTAATTAGAGTCTGATTTCAAGAGGGGTTCTTATCCCTCTAATTAGAGGGGAACCGTGAGGATTATGAGGGATTCTTGAGTTAAGAATCGGGGGGACGTTTTCTTTCGTCCTTGGAGCATTAGACTAGGCTGATAGGAATAAAACAAGGACAGAAGCCTTCGGTTCTAGGGGCTTATTCTTCTTTCTTCTTTTCTTTTTTTTTTTTCTAATAAACCCTAGCTTATTTTGGCTACGAATCCACTATGAGGAGCAGCTAGTTTCTCATTCTAGTCGAAGGATAATTGAAGTTTTGGTTGAACAATACTGTGAGATTTAATCTAATTTATTTGTGTCATTTATTTATAAATATTTGTATATTCTCTATTACTTATTGAGATGATTGTTTTGTTTGAATTAAATAAAGGGCCCTTATTTGATTTGACAAAATAATCTACTACCATCTAAAATATCAAATCCGTAATTGTTTGATGGTTTTAGTGTTTGTGGTAAGTGATATAATTTGATTGTAGAAGAAACTTCTGAATTTATGTAACAGGAATATATAATCTAGTTTAAATGAACCAAACTTGTGTGTTTATTGGTTAAAATTGGTAACTTCTTTAATTATTAATGCTATCAATAAGTTAAATTCTAAGAGTTTGTTTAGGGTTGCTTAATTGGCAAGAGAAATAATCACAGAGATTGTTGTGGTTATCGAAACAATAAGGAGAGGCAGGTTGTCAGAACTCATTGACAATCATTACCAGTTTATTTATAAATAATTGATTTTACCTTTGGGATGTTATAGGGTTTGGGTTGCGTAATTTCTGCTACTATTGTAAACTTTGGTTCGTTTCAATAATATTGCTTCATTTAAAAAAAAAAAAGATTTTACCTTTGTATCGATGATCAGTTAAATGAACCAAAGTGGAGATTAGACCTTTAACTAGAGAATTGTCTTTTCTTGGTTTAGTTTTATTTAATTTTGTGCTATTATTTTTATTATTATTCAAGTGAGTTATTTAGATAAATTCTCTACAATCCCCTATTTTATTATTTCCATTTTTATAAGAAAAATAAATCACCCAATCCCCATGGATATGACCTTACTCACCGCTACACTCGAATTCATATTTTTAGACTAGGAACTTTATTTTTGCTGGTTTGAAAAGCCAAAAAATTTTGGGACCGTTGCTGGGGACTGGTGCCTTTGTTGATTTATTTTCTTTGGATTTTTATTTTTATTTTATTTTTATTCTGTTATTAGTTTATGCCTCGATCTTCTCATACAAGTGAATTGCAATATGATCTTGAGATGGAGAAGACAGCACGTAGATTGAAAAAGGAAACTAAACAAGAAGTAAAGCCATCATCTTCATCCCTCGGGCTAAAATTGGCATTTGATTTGGTTGAATCTTCCATTGTATCTGAAGAGGAGATTGAAGTCATGGCAAACGAGAGAACCTTGAGAGAGCTAGCTACACCAAATTTAAATCAACAACCTCTTTGCATAACATATCCTGCTTTAGGTGTACCATTTGAGTTATAATCTGGGTTAATTCACTTACTTCCTTCTTTTCATGGGTTTCCAGGTGAAGATCCTCACTAACACCTCAAGGAATTTCATGTGGTATGCTCGACCATGAAGCCCCAAGGAGTCACTGAGAAGCAAAAAAAATTAATAGTCTTTCCATTTTCCTTAACGGATAAAGAAATTTTAGTTCAAGTTGTTAAATTGATTTTTCCTACAGATTTTTATGTGTTAGATATGGATGATAATTTTTCTATTTCACCCCCAATTATGTTAGGCAAACCATTTTTGATGACATCTAAAACAAAAATCGATGTTTATTCAGGAACCTTGACAATGGAATTTGATGGCGAAATAAAAAAATTCAATATCTGTGATGCCATGAAATGTCATAGTGAGGCACATTCTATGTTTGGTTTAGATGTAATTGACCTTTTCATGCCGTAAAAGTTTGAATTAGATGGTAGAGAAGCATTGAAGGTTGTAAACAATCGTAATTTGGATTCGCATGAAATGTCAAGAGTTGCAAGCAATTTGATTTACACCCTGATTGAGAACATGGTATTGTCTAGCCCAAGATATTAAAGAATGGCGTTACTTGGGAGGCAACCCAAAAGTTCAATTTTTAGTCATTTATACGTTTTTATTTCTTGTTTTTATGTGAAAGTTAAGTTTATTTTGTTTCTTTTTGATAGAAGCTTTTTGTTGTTGGCCGCGGGCACGCTCTATGAAGTTTTCGCTTTGATTGTGTGCAAATTCCTTGGGTAAAAGACTTTTTGTTATAAAACATGTCCACGCTTTATGCCAAATGCAAATTGGTACTTTTAAAGTTTCTTGGGCGGAAGATTATTCTTTATATGGCGTAACCACGCCTTACAACAATATTCTAGTGCAAAAAAAAAAAAAAAAAATGGCTCATGGGGCATACCTACGCCTTATACCATGTTCTTGTTTTTTGCTTTCTTTTACCCTAAACTACTTTCTCTTCTTTGTTTCTTCTCCTCAGCAACTTCCAATGTCGAGACTCTCCTCATTGTCGGAGATATCTTCTTGCCATTATAGTTTTCACTCTACCATCACCACAACCCAACACCTCAGTGTGTGCGTCGTCTGCATTGGTTTTTAAGGAACTTATTCCCTCTCGGGTGTTTAGCTCAATAATCAGGGAAGTCCTCTTCTTCTTCTTTTTTGCACTTAAGTTTCATCCATTGAGAATAATGTCTGATTTCGGCGTAGGGGAGGGGATCTTTCAAGTGAATAGTAGTGAAAATTTTTTGTGAAAATTTGTCATGAAAATTTTTCAAATCTAGTTTTGAGCTTCTATTGTGTTTTACAAAAGCAATCAAGATGCAAATATGAATAATGTAATGTTATTGGCATGAGTATTTTATTTTTTGGCAATTGATTTGAATGATGGATGTGCAAAATTTGACATATTTTTAACCACCTTATGAGCATTTGAGCCTATAGTGTGCTCTATTTTGTTTTGTTGAGTGATATCACACATGGTTTGATGTTTTAGAACTTGCTTTGTTATACATGTTTGGACCACACTTGAATTTGATGCATTAAAATGACGAGGGCAATTAAGTTTAACACTTTTGACTTTCTAAATGCCTTCCCTAATTATGTTTACCCCTAGTTAACCATGTTTAAGTCTCAATTCTTTTCTTTGTTTAATAGCTAAATTTGTTACCTTAAACCTTTTTGTTTCTCCCTTCTTATTTAAACCTTGTGTCAAAAGAATACCTTAATATTCTTGCATGAGAATTTCAAGTGTGTTACAATAGCATGGTTATAGTTGGCAAGTGTGTTAGTTATGTCTTGTGAAAAAGAAAAAAAATGAAAAAAAATGATGAAAAAATCCGAAAAGAAAAAAAGAAAAAAATATTGTGAAGTACTCTTGTATGTATGTGTTGTATTGTGGTAGTTGAGCAAAGATCCTATGTTATATTTGCACTTGTTAAACTTGGAGAGTTTATTGGAATGCCTTGAAGCTAGCTATACATGTGAATGACAAAGGAGTTTGGCTTCATGTAAATTATTATCGGTATTTCCTTTGATATATTTACTCTTAAATTTTTTCCTTTTATCCAACATTTAACCCAAACCCCATTACAACCCTTATAAAGGCCTTTTAATTTTTGCATTGAATTCATTTGCTATGCATGTTTATTATCATGACTGTGATTCTTGAGTAGTGAATGCTTGAGGGTAAGCATTGTCTTGGTGTGGAGGAATTTGTTAGAGAGTAAATTGCGCATTTTATTTATGCATATTCCCTCTAAATTATGATAAAATATGGTGTTAAACGTTGGATTCTACTCATATATGGTATTTGATAATGTTCATAGGACTTTGGCGAGAAAAAGTACATTAAAAGTGAGATTTTCAAAAGACTCCATTCCACAAAGCGCGACCAAGTCTTAAAATGAAGAAGTCCTAATGTTGGAAGAATCAAGGTACGCCTCGCACAAGATTTCTGTTGATCAGTTGGAAAGGAATTTGATTTCCTTGTAATCATGGATGTCTGTGACGCCTCCACTTCTCCCTAAGGCGAATCAAAGGGTATCAGCGGGATGTCTGCCTAACTCTCGCCAGGACTCGATACAATTCAAATCCAAACTTAAAGATAATACCCGATAATACAAGTTCAAGTAGAGAAAGGTCGCTTCCTTAAATAAATTTTCAAGTCTTACATCACAAATTCTCAAAAGTACATCAATATTCCCAAAATATACAATCATTATAATTTGACTAGTCAATTACATCCCGTGATTCTAACCAAAAGCAATCAAGTCGACTTTTCTCCCCAAATCTTTCAATCCGACCCTATTAAGGAAAACAAAACTAATGGGGTGAGTTGACGCCCAGTGAGGTCAAGAAAGGCATGCAAGCGAATAGTGCAAATAACAATAACATTTGTACAATAAATAAAACTATAAAGTTTAAGTAATTCACGATTAACAATTAAACACACTTGAGTAGGATCTAGGAGCTCTCAAGAGCTAATTTCCACTTGCTTTGCCAAAATTCAATACAATACCTCCTCGTGATGATACTCCATCACCCGGGTAGGTAATTAAGTCCGTAGAACTTCACTTACTCCATTTATGGTTCTGAGTCGACATGAGAGGTACCTCCCACCCGAATCGGTATGGTACATGCTATCGCTCAGGGAATCGATTATACGTTTATGGTTCTGAGTTGACATGAGAGGTACCTCCCACCTGAATCGATGTGGTACATTCTATCGCTCAGTGGTCGATGAGACATCGCTCCAATCGACTTAGAATTATTAGGGCTCTGAATCGACATGAGATGTGCCTCCCACCCAAAATGGTGTGGTACACACTATCACTCAGTGGTCGATGAGACATTGCTCCAATCGACTTATACTTTGTTTATGGCTCTGAATCGACATGAGAGGTACCTCCCACCCAAATTGGTGTGGTACATACTATCGCTCAGAGAACCTATTATAGCACTGAGACGGTATGAGGGCACCTCCCACCCGAATCGGTGTGGTACATGCATCCGCTCAGAGCTCATAAGTTAAACGTGTTCATGTACAATTACCAATCATATGTATTTAGGTATTAAGTACCACGTAGTTCAAAGAGAGAGAGGACGAGGCGTCCCCACGAGTAAAATATGATTTGTCGATAAGATTTACTTCGATCGACATCGAGTCAACACAAATGTAATTTGCAATGGCAACACTTCACTTAATTCACATAGCAATTCACTTCACACAATTCGAATATCAATTCACATAGCACAATTCAATTGTAGCATCACTTAAGGGAGAACGAGTACGGTAAAGTACACACTCGTCTCAATAATTCTATAATACTCAATTAACAATTAAAGTATTTATCAACAATTCATGCACTTGACACTCACCAATTCAAAAGTAATTGAGCGAGTAAAGTCTTTAGTTGTCCACTCCGGGATTCTCTTCAGACTCGTTTGAGCACCTGAAGAAATAGTGACCATACATCACTCACGTAAACTCATGACCACGTAACATACAAGGAAGAATATACACTTGTTTAGACTAAGCCAATGTCTCAAAAGAGAACCTAAATTTCTCGAAAATCGAAGTTCAAAAGTGAGGAGTTAAAGTCCCAAGAGAGAGACTAGCATCTTCCATGAGATGGAGTTCAAAACGTTCAATCAATATCAAGAAAAGGGTAGCGAGTTCTCGAAACTTATTCTTTAAGAAATCGGGAAATTTCAGCTTTGCAAGACAATCTTTGGAAAATCGAATCTTGAGTTTGGCACGTCGAAAAAAACCATTGAAACTAGGTTCAAGGTACTAAAAGTTCCTAGAAGATACATTTTCAGGATTCTAAACGGAAGACGATCATTTCTCAGCTTAAAGTGGCTGATCTGAGCCAGCAAAGTAGTTTCAGTCATGTTTTTCGGCCATTTTTGGAAATTCGGCAAAATTTACAGAAAGTGAACTAGCCTTTGAAATTTGTAACACAATATGAGTTCTGAACAAGGTTTCCAACACAACAAACGGAACTAAATTCGGAGTTCTGAGCGTCAAGATATAGTAGTCTAAAGTTGGCTGAAATTATACACTGGTCGGCAAATTTTCCAGATTTGAAAAGCAAACTTTGGGACTTCAGTTGGGTATCGAAATGGTCTTAGAATAACACCAAATTTGGTACACTTAAACTACCATATGAGGACTACTTTCTACCAATTTTCACTCAAAAAATTGTACGAGAAGGTAGTTAACAAAACCACCAAAGTTTAGCAAATTCTCAAAGCAAATCTGTCCTCTAGCTTTCCTTTCTTTTCCAAACATTTTGTACAATGAAATCAGTCCCATTTCGGTTCATTTTGAAACCAAGGCCTTATAAACATTTGATAAGCAATTGGTAGGTAATTGACACCAAAATTTTTGAAACACAACGTCCCAAATCAAACCTAACCATTCGGCTAGCAAGAAGAGAAAGATTTCCAGATTTCCAGCTTTGTCACAGTTTGGAAATTGTACCATATCTCACTCAAAACAACTTGAAATTGAGAATCATTGGTGGTGTTGAAAACTAGGTTCCAAAAACTACATTTCATCAGAAGAAGTCATTTCCAAAATCAGTTCATAAGTGGTTCGAATTCAAGCCTCAAGTTACAGCTTCTCATTTCCATTCGGGTGAACAGGCTGAACAGAACAGCTGACTTTATCAGCTCACTGCAGTTCACACAAAACGAACTAGCCAGTGATTCTTATATCGTTTTAAAGCTACAAATGTCTAATTTCAAATGCCGCAAACGAAACGCGATTTTGACATCTGTACAAAGAGATATGTTCGATCAAAGCTTGTCTTGGAAGCTTGGTAAATTTGTGGCAAAAAACTATGTGAAAGTCAACTAGGAATAGTGCGCGTATAGTGTCGCGCACGGGTTTCGTACCACCGTTTTCTCTCTTGTTTGTCATATTTGTGCACTAAACCTCCAATATAATTCCTTTAACACAATAGTTATTCACTCTTAGTAGTCTAGTATAAGTTTCTAAAATTCTTCAATTAGTCGCGTGCGCGAAAAATGTGAACTTTCGATTCGCGTGCGATAGAGCGAAATTTTGAACTCACTCACCTCTAATCCCTTAATTAACTTTTCTTAAGCTACTATTGATCATTCTTAATTCTCCAAGATTATTGCACTCTCGAATCAAATATTATCTCGAAAGACGTGTACTCGTTATTCCTTACTAAACGAGCCTCGGAAAAAATAAAATTTTCTAACGGAATGTTTTAAAAACATAAGGGAAACATTGTTCCATACAAATGGTTTTAAAATGGTTGAAATAAGTAATTTGGAGAAAATGAGTGAATAAATATTTAAATACGCCAGTAAATAAGATAAAAATAAGAAAATTTTCGAGTCCTCACAATGTCGAATAGTAGTTATTGTTGGAATAATATCTTTGGTTTTTTTGGAAGTAGTGGTGCTAATTAGAGTCCGATTTCAAGAGGGATTCTTATCCCTCTAATTAGAGAGTAACCGAGAGGATTATGAGGGATTCTTGAGTGAAGAATCAGGGAGACGTTTTCTGTTTACCTCGGGGCATTAGACTAGACTGATAGGAATTAAAATAAGGACAGAAGCCATCAGCTCCGGGGGCTTATTCTTCTTTCTTCTTTTCTTTTTTTTGTCTAATAAACCCTTTCTTATTTTGGCAGCGAATCCATCATGAGGAGCGGTTAGTTTCTCGTTCTAGTCGAAGGATAATTGAAGTTTTAGTTCAATAATTCTGTGAGATCTAATCTGCTTTATTTGTGTTAATTTTTTTTGTAAATATTTGTATATTTTCTGTTAGTTATTGAGATGATTGTTTTGCTTGAATTAAATAAAGGGCCCTTATTTGATTTGACAAAATAATCTGCTGCAATTTAAAATATTAAATCCGTAATTGTTTGATAGTTTTAGTGTTTGTGGTGATGATATAATTTGATTGTGGAAGAAACTTTTGAATTTATGTCACGAAAATATATAATCTGGTTTAAATGAACCAAGATTGTATGTTTGTTGGTTAGAATTGGTAGTTTCTCTAATTATTAATGCTGTCAATAGGTTAAATCCTAAGAGTTTGTTTTAGGCTGCTTAATTGGCAAGAAAAATAATCACATAGTTTGTTATGATTATTGAAACAGTAAGGAGAGACAAGTTGTCAGAACTTGTTGACAATCATAACCAATTTATTTATAAATAATTGATTTGACCTTTGCATCGATGATCAGTTAAATGAACCAAAGTGGAGATTAGACCTTTGGCTAAAGAATTGTCTTTTCTTGGTTTAGTTTTATTTAATTTTCTGCTATTGTTTTTATTTTTATTCAAGTGAGCTATTTTGGTAAATTCTCTACAATCCCCCATTTTATTATTTGTCATTTTTATAAGAAAAATAAATAACCCAATCGCTATGAATACCGCTCTATTCATCGCTGCACTCGAATTCATAATTTTAGAGTAGGAACTTTATTTTTGCTGGTTTGACAAGCCAACACCTCCATCTCTTAAATATGTTCATTTTCTATTTGTGTTTATTTAAAATTATAAGCATATTTTCCTTTTTAAAAGGATAGTTATTTGTTAGCTTACTAATATGTCCATATTTACTATGCATTATTATTAGCAAATATAGTACTCCATTAGTTAGTGCTTCTTGTTAGAGGAATAAATACAACACTAAAAACTATATTTTCTATAGAATGAGTCAAATATTGTAATATTGAGTAGGTTGATCTTGAATTGAAAAACCAAAAGAGTAGTAAGTTTCAAGAATAATTCAGCAATATAAATCATCTGATTCGAATAAGTCATCTAGCATTAATGATGGGTATATAAGGAAAGTCAAAATTAAAAATGATTTGTTTAACTATAATAACTAACACTTCTTCATCTGTGTGAAATAAGTAGGCTTATCACTTTGGGACACAATGAGTATTTTTTTCCCTAATTTCAATTTTTTCTTCCTTTTCATCTCTATTCTTAAATTGAAATTTTAGTGCCAGTCAATGTTTTGAAAATCGGATTGCACCATTCGGTTCAACTAGTTGAGTTGCAAACTGATCATGACTTGGATCCAACTCTATATTTAACTCAGGAAGTCAAATGAGTTGATCAAAATTGGTAAAAAATCAACATTTGAAGCAATTTTTCACTAAATATTTATTTTCTTTTTTTATTATATTAGTTTTTCTCCAAGTAATTTAAAATTAGAATAATTAAAAATTTTAAAAATTATTGACCCAGTCGAACTAATTGAACTGTAAATCAAAATCTCATCTGGTGCATTGCCGATCCAGGTTTCAAAACATTGGTGACTAGGTATGTAATTGAACCGAGTCGAGCTACTCGAGCTGATCGACTCGACCTATAAATAACTATACTCAAGCTTGAGATCGAGTCGAAAAGTCTCAAACTCGAGCTTGACTCGGGGAAATCTTTAAAAACTCAAGACTCGACTTAATTGATAAGGCTTGACTAAAAGGTCAAGCCTTATCGAGTCAAGTAATCAAGCTTTTTGACTCGGCATCCTGTTTGTAAATTCAATATAAATTATACTTATAACAGTCATTTTATAATTATAATATATATTATTTAAATTATATATATTATTTATACGGCTTGACGAGCTACTCGTCTAGCCACGAGTTGCAAAATTCTAACTCGAACTCGACTTGAATGTGTACTCGAATAACTTGAGACTCGGTTCGAACTTGGTTTGACCAAGTTCAATCCAAGTCATTGACCGAGCTGCTGGCTCGGCTCGCGTACATCCCTATTGGTGACTAACCGCGAGTGGCAAGTTTTTCTCATAAATGCAAAGAGTAGCAAGTTGTTCCCTTCACGAGTCTAATCAGTCCCTACGCCTTTGTCTTCTGGGTAGAGTCTAATCAGTCCCTATGCCTTGTCTTATGGGTAGGGATAAGGGACAAGGACGGTCATCAGAAGGACCGTCCCTGAATAGTTGATGGTCATGATTTGGCCACAAAAAAATGTATGGTCCAGATCACTTCTTGTATCTCGATATTTACAACGTGTGTGGGATCCACAAAATTTTGTTATAAAGTTACACGTTGTACATACAAAGTTACGTCGTGTGCAAATAAAGTTACGCAATGTGCAAAATGCACAAAATCGCCAGAAATGGTTGCACCTCAACCGTTCCTGGCCGTGGTCCTATGGGTAGATATAAGTACCTATCACATTAACTCTAACGAGAAGTCTTTAAATTATCAAAACAAAACAAAAAAAAAAAAAACTCTAAGGAGTTGCAAGTTCTTCTCTTCTCAACATAAGACTTATCTCAAAGTTTAGAAATAAGTCCCTATCACACTAATTCTGAAACGGGTACATACATCATATTGATCTTTTACTCTTCCTCCTCGGTTATCTTGATTTTCTTAATTGTTTGTCTATGTTTTCGGGGGTTGGGCGGGGCGGGGGGAATTTAATTAGTGACAAATTTATAACAATGGTATTATTAGTTATAGGTATTATATAATGTATTTTAGTATATGTAATATAATTGATATTATCAATTATACTAATAATTATATATATTTACTAATAGAAATTATTAATTAGTTATACTAAATTTACTAATACATTTACACTAAATTCCTAATTACACTTAACACATTAACATTTTTTTTCTAAAAAAAAAAATACGATAATGACTTAGTGATTGTATTTATTACAAAAGTGAAAACTTGATTACTTTAGTTGTATTTGTTTCATCATATTAGATTGTATTCAAATAGTTTTGTTTGATTATTTTTATGGGTTTCAATTGTGAAATTACAATAGATAATGACTTGATGATATATTGATATTTTAGTACTTAATTATTTGTTAAAATTTGATTATAATAAAATTATATAATAAACTTTTATTAATCCCACAGGAGGGTAGGAGGCAACCGTAGGAGAAGCAGGATGGGGCGGGGGACCCAAACCCGCCTCGTTGCCATTACTAGAATTAGTTTTCATTGGGCTTATCCAAGAAACATTTAGGAGTGATCTTGGCCAATCATGAAGTCCCCAAAGATCCCATTTCAGAAAATTTTGACCCCAAGAGCTTCTATGGTTAGAAAGGAAGTGGAATCCAATTACTCTGCCACATGGAACCATCCCGGAACCTAAAGGCTAAGACCCTGATTATGTGAATGTTGCTTAAGGTCATCTTATACATTATGATTGGTGCAAGCTTGATAAATTGGCCTCTGGTTTGATCGCATTCCGAGTTAAGCATTTATTGTTGAGAACGCAAAAGGATTACGTTCTTTCACTTGAATTTTTCAAATGGGTTGAGCTCAAGAACTCGAACTCGATTACCCTTCAAACACATTCCATCAGTCTGCATATTCTTACTAAAAATAGGAAACTTAAGTCAGCCGCCATTGCAGATTTCTACAAAACCTAGTTCTTCTCCCAAATTTTCCCAATTCTTTTCTATTTTCTAGAGTTAATTGCGGAAATGAGTTGTTCAAATCTGTTAATTGCTGAAGTTTAGTTCTATATAACGATTATGCCCTTATTTGGTCATGTGGAATGTGTAAAATGTGGTGGTGCCACTGCATAAGTCCTATATTGAAAATAAAAAACTAGTTTGAGGACTAAATTGGTTAAAATAAATCATCGAGGATGAAATTGATTTTAGTGAAAATATTTAGGGACCAAAATGGTGAAATTCCCATAACATAAATAGGTGACATAAAGAAAATAAAGGCTGATAAGCATTACTCCTTTTCATCCGACCTTGATAGTTTTGATTTTTTTCACTCAGTTAAAAAAAAATTCGTTAACCTTGTTGAAATAGTAAATGTAACCTACCATTTTCCTAGAATATCCTTATATTAATATTAGGAGTATGATTAATTATTATATTTTTACATTAATTACAACAATAATACTAATAGAAAATTGCACCATTCAAGATGTGAATCAAAATAATTATTAATGGAAAAGTTAACTGTAATAAATAAGGCAGGGGTAGAGAGCTTTTTGATGGGAAACTTACAAGTAGGGAGAGGCAAGCATCGACCCAACCTTATGAGTACTTGGAGTATGATAGTTCTAATGAACAGTCAGTCACTTTTCACAGTTATATGATTCCAAAAGATGATCGAGAATTGGGTCAATCATGTTTATTAGAAGTGGATAATAGAGTGGTTGTACCAACCATAGGAGTGTCAATTGGGTTTTTTTGAGACAGATTTGGGTTCAAATTAAAAGGTTCAAACTTAAATCACACTGTTATATGTGTTTTGTGCTCAAATCGAGTTTGGCCCAATCTCATAATTAAATATATAATTATATATAATATATATTTTATAAATATGAATTAATATAAATTTATATATAAATTATTAACATTTTATGCCATAATATATATAATTATAAATTATAGATATTATAATTATGAATTAATATAAATTATTAACATTATATGTCATAATATGTATAATTATAAATTATAGATATTATAATTATGAATTAATATAAATTTATATATAAATTATTAAAATATGTATAATTATAAATTATAGATATCATAATATGTAATTTATATATTTAATTATACTCATATATGGGTCAGATTTTAATCGGGCATGAACCTAACATGGCCCAAAGTCGACTCATATATAGTTTGGGCCTAATGTTTAGATCCAAATTTTGCTCGACCCAATTAAAACTTAAACTCATTAAATTGTTTACTCTTTTTTTTTTGTTAGCAATGATACAGACCCCAACTAGATCAAGGGGAAGCCTAAGGAGGCTGTTGTAGGGGCTAGTGGGTATACAGACCCAACTAGATCAAGGGAGTGCTATGACACGACCCTTATATTTTTTTCGCTGCAGGTGAGGATTGAACCCTCACCTACAGCCCAAGGAGGGACGGGACTTAAGTCCCTCCCTGGTAGCCATTGGGCCAAAATTGAATTGTTTACTCATTGTCCATTGAACTGTTTTTTCGATCAAATGGACCAAGTTTGAATTGACTCGACCCATTAATAACCCTAACCACCCAATACTCATCTATATATATATATATATATATATATATATATATATGAAAGTAAATATTTTAATTAGAGTTGTTTCTCACTCCTATATGGCATGCCTAATTGAAGAGAATTAAGGAGTCATGGGTCACTTGGATTTTATCCATATTGAATCCTCTTTGGATTATATTATGTGCTTCAAAATTATCTCCAATTTTAAAATAACTTTAAAAAATAACTAATCTTATTTTAATGATTCTGGTTTCTGTCAAATTATTACATATAAAACTATAGTAAAATCTTTTTCAATTCACAATTATTAAAATCTTACATATTCCAAATTACTTCCTTAATCACAATTATTAAAATCTTACATATCCAAATTAGTTCCTTTCACTACCACACCGTTGATTAGTATTCAAATTGTTCATCATTTTTTTCCTTTAATTTTGAATTAACTTAGTGCAAAAAAGAAAATTAACTATTACACCAACAGATTTACCAATATTATTGGAAACTGAATATTTATTGATGAAGAAAAATGAATTGCTGAGTTTTTTCATCGTAGTTAAATATGAATATATAGTTCTAAGTTTATGGTCATTATAAAAATTTAAATTTTCTAAAAGAACATTTGTCCAAAAAAGAATATCGATCAAGTTTTGAATAATGGATACATTATTTGATGTATACTATCATATTATAGTGAAAGTATGTAAACAAAATTTTAAAAATTAGTAAATAATTGAATATTTAGAATACATTAATTTTTTAAAGTTAGTGGATGAACATGCAGAATTGTTGTTAATTTTTATATTTAAATTATTTATATTAGTATAAATTCACAATAAATTAAAAAAAGGACCATACTGAGGCACGGACAAAATTCTAGTTTACGTATTATTGCAACACTGATGTACTCATAATTGGGCTGTATCTTCCTTAGGTGTCAAATGTGATGCTATGCCTAGGGGTGCTAGCAAGTCAAGCTGCTCGCGAGTAGCTCGCGAGCAGCTTGATCAAAAGCTTGACTCGAGCTCGGTAAAATCGAGCTCGAGTTCGAGCTCGAGCTACTCGTTAAATTTAACGAGTCGAGTTCGAGCTCAAGAAATAAGTACTCGAGTGCTCGTCGAGCTTAATCGAGCTTTTCATATTTTATTTATATTATATATTTATATTATATTATATATTATATATTTTAAAAAAAATTATAAATTTATTTCAAAACTCGAGCTCGAGCTCGAATAGCTCGGGCTTGATATTTACTCGAGCTTACTCGAGCTCAAACGAGTCGAGCTCGAGTTTAGTTTTATTTCATCGAGTCGAGCTCGAGTCTAAATTTTTTTACTCGATCGAGCTCGAGCTCGAGCTCGAGTAGCACAAATTTTGATCGAGCTCGAGCTCGAGTATGGTGCTACTCGAGCTCGACTCGGCTCAACAGCACCTCTAGCTATGCCTGGTTGTTATAATGCAAGGTGGGTTGGATACTAGCCAGTTCTCAAATCGATCGCTAACCTCACCCGTTTCACATATCAGCAAGTATTCGACTTTACTCAGACTCAGACCAAAATAATGCAGAAATATACCTAATTTTGGGCTATACACGAGTACTAATGTGGATTCTATTCACAGAATGGAATCCTATGTTTATTGAAATCCCATGAATGGTATCCTGTGTTTTGATCAATTTGTCATGGTGTACATATTCAATGCACATCCTTCGCTAGGACACAAACTTAGAAGGAAAAATCATTCAAAACTTCCCTCACATTTTACAAAATGATTTTTTTTGTCCCTTACTTTTAAAAATATAATTTTATATTCCTTACAAATTCACATCGGTCAAATTTGATCCCTACTTAGATTTTCGATTAATTTTTTTGTCGGAATCCACGTTTTGCACGTGATCATTTTTTAGGAGCAAAATTATCAAATCATATTTTACATAATCCGATCCATAGTCCCTCACATTTCACAAAATAAATTTTTTTCGTCTCTCACACTTCATACGGTATGATTATAAAAAATTCCTCCCAAATTTTTTGCCGGTGGACAACTCTATTGCTGAACCAAGTAATTAAAACCAATTGTTTAGTAAAAGTTCATTATTCACTATCACTATCATTAGTTAATGATAAGGGATTTTGTCGAGCCCATAAAGTGTTTGGTAAGCAAAATGAAATAGGTATACCTTTTACATTTTTTTCCCATTTTCCTACTTCTTTTTCTTCTAAATTTTCTTCACTCTCTCAATTTGTTCTAGTATTTTTTTCAAAAGTTGATATTATACTAGTATAATAAAAGGAGACTAAAAATATAAGGTATTCTAGTAATAAAAGGAAACTAAAAATCTAAGATGTTGATGAACATAAGATGATAATCAATGATTTCAGCTACCATAACAAAATGAATGTTACCTATTGATTATCTGGGTGAAAATTATACAAATTCAGAGGTCTCAAGTTTAGAAGAATTTGTTGTTGGCATCACTGAATATCTTGCTAATGATGAAAACTGAGGATGATACTGTAGTTTTTGAAGCCTGTTACGCAGAAAGAAGCACATCAAAGCATTAATAACTCTTCATAATTTCTTATTACAACATGAGAATTCAAGTTCAAAACTTTTAGATCCAATAAGAAAAATTAGGGATGAGATTCAGGTAGATTTAAATTTTAAGAAATAACAAACTATAATAGACTCATATTTTAGGAAAATATGATGCGTAATTTTAGTGAATTATTAATTTATGATATGAATATGACCAAAGGTTGTATAAGATTTTCCAAAGAATTATTATTTTATTATTTTATCAAAATTATTAATTTAGCTTGTTAACCCAAGTTGGGATCGTGAAATTATTATTTAATAGAGATTATTAATTTATTGAGTATTAATTTATAAATATTTTACTGGTCATTTGTAAAAATATCATTCATGAAAACTAGTTTTTGTAAAGGATGTTTATGATATGGTGATTTTTTTATGGTGTTTAGTTATTTGGTAATTAATTTCAATTGGTTAATTACTAATATAATTTAAGTTCATATTCAAAATAGGAGGATGTGTAATTAACTAATTAACAAAACTACCCTTGAAGCCATAATTTTTTATTTGAGAAAAAATTAAATACTCTTAATAGTAAGGATACAAATAAAAATTTAGAAAATATTAAACGTGTGTGGATGACTACGCACCAAATGTACAAAATTTCAAGTTGAATTCAAATTTAGATTACTTGTCATGCTTATACATTTTCACTTAAACTTATTTATTTAGTGAGTTTTGAGTTAATATATTTGAATGACTCGTTTAAGTCTAAATGCATATTGAAACTCAACTATTCATGGGGTTAAGTAAATCCACCAAGTATTTTTAAAGTTTGTTATATACATTTACTATTTTTTCTTTTCTTTTACATTTTCCCCTTCTCTTTCTTTCTCCTTATTTAAAAAATTCAAGCAAAATTTTCAATTGTTGCGTAACTGATTTCTCATGTTAATACCTAAATCTTTTTAACTCTTGTAATATTTCATTAGCTGAAACTCTTCACAATCACCATTTGTATTGTGGTCCAAAGTTTCATTGGTTCTTTTCTTTTTTTTTTATTTGCTTACAAAATTTATTTACTAATTTAACGTATTTTTATTTTTTATTACAATAAAATATGATTACTTAGGTTTAAACAATATATGGGACCTTTTTTTTTCCTTTTAGATCAAATGGTAGAGTATATATGATAATTCATCATTTAGAATGTATAATTGGTAGATAAAGTTGAGGCCCAAAAAATTAGAGGTCTTGGGTTCAAATTTCTCTGTCCCTTTCCTATTTCTTAAATCCCACTCTTTCCCTATTGAATTTTTTTTCAATATAGGGACCTTAACTCCTACATGCATATGGAAAAATCTAATTATAATCCAATTTCTAATTAAATCATTATTCATAATACTAAGATTTATTGCTTTCGCTAGTTACCATATAACACAGTCACATCTAAATTCCTAACTCTTGTATTCATCTTTATACTGCATTTAGTTAACTTATCTTTCTACAATACTGAATCATTATTTCTTTTTTCCTTTTAAGAACAAAATTGTAGTGCCATGCTTGAAAAGTCCACCCATTTTCTTTCGTCCCACTCTCTTTTTATTTTATATTTCTTTGACACCAATCACTATTTTATTTTCATTTTTTGTTTGGGCCCGTATGTCTAGAAAGTTTTCAAAACATCTCCAATTGTCGGGCTATTTTAAGATGACCAAATTTGCAAAGGCGGCCTTCCTTGTAATTTCAGAAGGTTTTCTACCCTGTACGTGGATCGAATGTTTTTTTATTGGGAAAATCGTTCAGAACATCCCTCATATTTTGCAAAATAACTTTTTTCATCCCTTACTTTTAAAAATGTAATTTTACGTCCCTTACATATTCACATTGGTCAAATTTGGTCCCTACTTAGGTTTCCGACTAATTTTTTGTCGGAATTCACCACGTGCCTTGCAGTGATCATATTTTAAGGACAAAATTGTCAAATTAAATTTTATATAATTCGATTTATAATCCCTCACATTTCATAAAATACATTTTTTCGTCCCTTACATTTCACAAAATGAACTTTTTTCATTCTTCACATTTTTTAAAATGAATTTTTTCATCTTTTATTAATCATGTATGTGAATAATTTTTTTTAAATCTATATATATATATCTATTTAATTTCACCTAAATAGTATGAATAGCATGTGAAATCAAATAGAGATATATTACATACTATTTGTACTGCTTAGATGAAATCAAATAAATATATATATATATAGGTTTAAAAAAATTATTAGTTTTTCACTTATATTCATTTTCTTTTACTCGAAATTTGAAAATAAAGAAGACATTTAATCCTAAATATTATCGAGTGTTTATATCGAATTAAATTTGGACAAAAAAAATAAACAAAAGAAAAGTATGAACAAAAAGAAATAAGTGATTGGCATTTTCAAATTTTAAGACAATCATAATGCAAGTAATTCAACTGTTGGTCTTAAAGTGTCGAGTAGAAATTTCATATTTAAACTAAAATTTGTTAGTACAATTATAAAATTCGAGTTAGGACCCATTAATTAGATGATCTTATTATATAATTCAATAAATAAATTATTACTAAAAGAGAAATGTCACAAATATTGAATAGGTTCAAATGATGAAATCATATAAATATAGACATCGGTTTCAAACAAAATTATTAGTTTTAAACCCCTATATATATCTATTGAATAGCATGTGTATAACTATGATTAGCATATTTAGATGAAATCCAATAAAGATAAATTACATGTTATTCATACTGTTCAGGTAAAATCAAATCGACATATATGTGGGTTTATAGAAAAAAAGCTATTCATACACATGATCAATGAGGGATGAAAAAATTCATTTTGAAAAATGTGAGAAATGGAAAATTCATTTTTTGAAATGTGATTAACGAAACAATTCATTTTGTAAAATGTTATGAACGAAAAAATTCATTTTGTGAAATGTGAGGGACTATAATTCAAATTATATAAAAATTTGATTTGATAATTTTGCCCCACATGCAAGTCACGTGGTGAATTCCAGCCAAAAACTAGTCAGAAACCTAGGTAGGGACCAAATTTGATCAATGTGAATTTGTAAGGGACGTAAAATTATAATTTTAAAAGTGAGGGATGAAAAAAATCATCTTGTAAAATGTGAGAAACGTTTAGAACGATCTTCCTTTTTTATTTTTTTGGATCCTACAAGCAACCGGCTTTCACTCCTCTACAATAAATCTTTCGGCTACCTCGCTCTATCGGCCCCCACTAAGCCCTATTGGCTTTCTCTTATTTGTTCGGCCCATGGTAAGCAGAAATATTCACTTTCCACAGTAGCCAGAAAGAATCCCCCTCCTTGCAACATATGGGGAAGAAAAGTTGGTCGAGTATTCTAGAGCAATAAAGGAAACAGAGTGAAGTAGCGACATGCAGATATAACCAAACTTTTTGTATTATGTGATTTATGTTTATAATTATTTTATCTACAATCTCAATTCTAGCTTCTTGATGTATTATGTTAATTATATTTATGATTACTCATCTATAAAATTGATATCGATTTGAAAGTCACCATGTTACGTATAAGATTATTTATCTAATTTCTAAATTTAAATTAAAATCTACCAGGTCAATTATGTCACGATTCTAATTTTTTGTAGCACTATGTTAATTGTATTTCTAATTATTCATCTATAATTTTGATTCCAGTTAAAAAACCACTATTTATGTAATATATAAAGTTAGAGAGATCGCAGTTAGTGTAAACTGTTTAATGTCATTTTCTAAACATTCAATTTTATCCTTAGGAAAAAACTTTTAATTTTTGCTCTAATTAATTAATCACGTTTTGCCAATATAACTACCCTAAGTAATGTAATTACCAAATTACTATAACCTTATAAACCAAGATTCTTCAATAAATTTATAATAAATGTACTTTTGTGAAAAATAAAATTTATACAAAATTAATTCCTTTTAATTATTTATGTATATAATTACTCATCTATGTCAACTAACAATTAAATTTAAACCGTCATAACTCTTTTGTCAGGTAAGCATTTATAGCTTAAGATTGGAGTACACATGGTTTCATTTCCGCATATCCCAAGGATTATTGCATTTGACCAATTTTTTCTATTCTTTTGTTGGGTGGACTAGGGAAAACGGATACTCCAATTTATGGGCTTTTAACTGACCAAAATTGCCCTTCAAATTTTGTCCTTGCCAATTTGGCCTGGGGAGCTGCTCCCCAGTTGATGCCAAATTTTGGGTGCAAACAAGTGCTCATAAATTGTTGAGGGGCTTGCATTTTATTTCTCCTAGAAATACAATGGGACTCCATAATCACGCTTCTAACCCCTACAATGATGTCGAGTAGCTCATTGAATAGATACATCTTGCCCGGCCCCACAATGATGTCTTGGCCAAATTTCCTTTGCTCTTCCCACCATGCACATATGAATCAGCTTTCCACCATAGATGAAACCGGAATAGGTGCAACAGATCGTGGCACGATTCACGGGAGACCGGGTCAACATAATTTTTTTGTCTAGGTTTGGTTTGAACTTTGAAGACATTTAATAAGATCGTTGCTTTAGCAATCCCTAGTCAGCTGATGGACTTATCGTCCGCTACTAGCCTTTTGTACTGGTGGAATTGCTTGGTGGTAGGGAAGGTTAATTAAAGGTTAAGTTTTAATTCTCGCCTTTCATCAATTTGTCATTATACATGGTTTATTTTCAGTGATTTTCTTCAATGAAGTCTTTATTTCAATCGATTTCTTCTAGATAGATTATAAAAATGTTATCATTGTGAAGAAATAAAAAAGACGGACTTATTGTTGGGTTTGATTTGAAAGCATTTAATATTGACAACAATGTATCTTGAAAAGTAAGTCAAGTCAGACGTAGTCAGTCAACTGTCCTGTGCTGTTAACCATCGGGCCAAAGGCTAGTAACCACCACCAAGGACTTGGTAGGGTGGGAGACAAGGGTTGGTTTTTTAAAAAATTCAGAAAGGTGTATTGTGCACCAGTCTGATCCGATGGTGGTTCAGTTCTCGTCGATCCTCTAATTGGTCCAATTGGATCCCCCTATAGAATAAGTTAGAGTATGAGTTGGAGTAGGTGTAGAGTAGACTATTGTCGACTGTGAAAAAAAGTGTCAATGTGCTGTCCACACATAGCGTTTGTGTCAATGAATTTATTCAGTAGGTGCCAAGTAACTTATAGTGTGTTTGGATAGTAAATTATTTGGAATAATTTTTTTTAAAAAATAATGTAATACTTTTTTGATATGATACATGTGAGATAAATTGAAAAATATGATGATGATGCAAACAAATAAATTTTGAGAAATAATCACTACCCAAACAAACACATTTTGGCATTCATTGTCTTTCTTCATTTAACTTCATTTTTTCAAAAAATCAGTGTGAGCATTATACATAGTCAGCCAGACCTTGAGGTACAGTGGGAGGGTTTACAAAGAAATGTTATCATTGCTGTTTTGATGACGGTCCCAAGTGGCCTAAGCCGGCCATACCTTCCAGAATGGTTGCCGACCTTGGACTGGAGCGTCACAGTTGAGTTTATTTAGTTTAACTAAACTGATTCGTGTAATCCTTACTATATTTGAAACAAACTCGTACAGTTTTTGATATAATCACTAACTTATATTGTATTTAAATTTACATCTAAATTGTATAAATTTACAATAATAGTTATTGAAATTGTATGAATATGAATGAACTGAATAGAAATCAACTTGTAAGGCGCCTAATTCACGGCTTTATGGTCCCCAGAATTCGTTTTCAAAACAAATAGACGGATAAGAACATATACCAACCTTCAACGATTAGTTCATTATTCGTGGAAGACCACAATGCAACGTAAACAATAAGCATAGGTGGAATTAATCCTTGACAACGCCATGAAAGGGTTCATATCAGGGCGGAGGAGTAAAGAAAAGTGGCCGTATGGAACGAGCATAAAAAGCTAAAGAAGAACTTCAAGAATAACGTAGATGAAGAGAAATTCCCGGAGACTTAGATAAAGAGAAATTCAAGAGAATAACGTATAAGAAATAACGCAAGAATAAACAAGTTGTGGCTCCCACGCGTTTGATTGGTAATATGGTTGCCGAGCGAAACACAACAATCAACTTAAAATATGGTTCAGGACCACAACTTCTTGACGAAGTCATCACAAGTTATTATCTCAATTAGTTGGCAGGAAAATAGCTAATTCTTGTTTGGATAGCAATTTTATATGTTTATGGAAAACGTACGTTTTCCGTGAACATATTTTTTAATCATCTTTTTACCTCACATATATCAAATCATTACAGTATATTTTTTATAAAAAATCAAGAAAAATGCAATCCAAACAAGGCAGTCCTCCAACTTTTTGGTAAAGACATCCTGCCCTTAGAACTTTTCGTTTAGCCAATTTAAGACGTAAACTTCAAGTAATTAGCTGATTCAGTCCTTTTAGGCCAATGTTTAGCACAACAATATTCTTTTCAGTACTAGCAGTGGGTAATTTTGGAAACTTGCCTCATTCTTCAATTTATGACCAACATCATTATTTATTCTATGTTTAACGAATAACCAATATAAATGGGGCACAACCAATCATTTGTCTAAGAAGTTCAGCTTGGATCAATGTGGCACATTAATTACTAACGAAAAATCATGTGCCTACAAAAATTTAAAAATGTGTTGTTTTTTCTTCAAACTAGATCAATTTTACGATATCTCAGTGATGGTAATGTGCACAATTACTCATTCCTATATGCATGAGATTAAAAGAAAGGCTAAACAATTTTTTTTTCTTATAATTGATTCAAACTTCGATTCTGCTGGATCAATAATTTGTTTGTGCATGCTAACAATATGCTTATAATAGTTATCCATCGAAAATGACCAAGTTGTTGAACAAAGTATCGGGATGATTAATTTTAAGTTAAGGGATGTGGCTGGTTTCTAAAATTGCCCCTTCGTTGTGCCACAAAAAAAAAAAAAAAAAATCTAGGCTACCCTATGCCTAAAAAGACTAAAGTGCCTAAAACATAAAAAGTTAGACACTTAACTTGCCAAAACTAAAGTTCAAGGACAAAATCTCTATTATGAAAAAAAATTGAAGGACTTAATGGGCTATTTCTGTTTAAGTTAGCTTACTCCCCGATTTCCCTTTCTGAAAAATTGTTTCAATCCATTGGGTAGGGAAAGAGATTAGTGTTAGATCTAATCCAACAAAACAAATAGCCTACAAAAATTTCTTGAAATACTTATGAGTGCGTATGGATTAGATATTTTTTTAGAGTTTTTTTAAATACTACATTATAACATTATGTATGAACAACTTTCATTGTCAATATATTTTTGGAAGCTTTTAAAATTTAAAATTAGAATATTTTTAAAAATTAAAAAACTTTGTTGCTCAAAAAAAAAATTAAAAAACTTTATCACCTACCACCACCAACTATCGCCGCCACCTCTTCCCTCCTCTCTCCTCCACTGTCACCACCACCCCTCCTCCTTCTCCTTCCTCTTCCTCCCTTCTCTTCCCCTTTCTCTCCTCATTTTGCGACAAAAAAGGGAAAAGGAGGGGATGAGGATAGTGAGGGAAGAAAGGAGAAAAAATAAGGGAGGAGGAAGAAGAAGAGCAAGATGGAGGAGGAGTATGGAGAGAGAAGAAGAAGGAGAGGAAGGAAAGAGGGGAGAAGGGCGACGGTGGTGTGGCATTGGACGAGGAAGGAGGTAAGTGGTGATGATAATGGTGGGTGCAAGAAAAAAAAAAGATTGTAGGATTTGCTATATTTTTTTAAAATTTTATTTTTGTATTTTTGTAGGTTGTATTTAAAATTATTTGAACTAGGAGCTTTTAATGGTATTTTTAAAGTGTGTTACACCAGCATTATATTTAAAAAATTTATTTTTGAAAAACACTACAATCCAGCATATAATTTTGCCGTCAACAGCTCGATTTATATCCAATCTAATTTTAAGGCTGCCTGGGTGGCACATGGCATTGAATGATTCGACTGGGTATCCAATGTTAGAGGATCCATCCCAAGTTTCCATCCTATCATTATGTGATTTTCTAAAAAAAAAAAAAAATCAAAGAAATGGACAACCACACATTCAAATGTAAAAATAAACGTGCAGTAGCTGTAGATTGTTGATATCTGACGACCAAAAAAAGGAAAAAAAATCTAAACATGACGTGACTTCTACACGCTATACAAGGGTCCGTTTAATTGAATGTTTCTTCCTCAATGCAGGCGTATGCAAGGATCCCTTTCTTTGAAGACCAATAATTCACCTATACAAATCCAAAAGCCAACAAAGTAACTAAAACCAACGCGAGAACCCATTTCAATATCCACAACAAAGACATTAACCTCAAAATACACAAACTTGGAATGCAAAACACAAGGCCTTGCGTTCAGGGAGCAAAATATCGGAACCCTAAGTTCCTTATGTACTAACGGTAAGTTGGTAACTAGTTCGAGCTTGAAATTTGCTTTTAAACACGGTATCAGCTGAATATACGATGTTTTACAGGGTAAATTTGTGTCTTATTCTTAATTCTTAGTCAATGCTGAAATTCTTTGATTATGTGAAATGTAGACTACAAAAACAAGGGAAATTATTGAACAAAAAATTAAGAAAAAGGGAATAAAACTATCACGAGGAAAATCTAGACAAGTCTACTAGAGGAAAACTACAATTAGAAAATCTTGCAAGGAAGCAAGTTCTCACCGGCAGAACCAATAAGAGAGAAAACTTGTATGTATAGGCTCAGATGGAAGAGAAAAACTTTGCAGGGGAACTTCGCAGTAAGAAGGAAAGAGGAGAGATGGAAGAGTGTTATAATAAGTTCGATTAGCAATAGTTAAAACAAAAGAGAATTTGGGATTTGAGGGAGTTGTATATGGCATTTTCGCCCGTAAACAACAGCAAGTTATTTGTCTTTTTTTTTTTCAACGTTGTGGAGCAACATCCATAAATGTACTGTTTCCCCTCTGGATTTGATAATCGAGCAGCACCTCTTCATTCACTAATTTCAACTGTTTAGTGACTGTAAGTCAGCCCAAGCTTTTAATTCTTCATCTTTGCTGTTTACGATTTCAATTACACAAACCATAGCTTATACTTCTTTCGTATTTCATGATCTTACACATAGGGTGTGCTGAGCATCTTCAAGCAAAGGTGTGATCCTGAATGCTACAAAGGAAATTGTAGGAAGATCAACTTCAGTGTAAGTTCCATTATATTTCTAATATGTAACGCAGCTGATCTGCAGCTTTTGTTGCTTAAAGCCATAAAGTCTTTCTGCTTTGAGAAAATCACTTTTCTCCACCTTCTCTGTTTTTTTTTTCTTTTTTTGCATAATACGGAGTCGTTTGTTCTCGATTATCGCTTCCATCTAACATAGTTAGATCATATTTGTTTCCCTTTTTGGAAAAAAGAAAAAGAAAACCTACCGAATTTGCTGGGTATCTAAAATATTTCTCCCTACATGCTCTATCATCATGCATCTTTGAAAGTTCAGGCGGAGTGTGTTTGCGTGTACAGAGGATTTACAGAATACAACTTTGAATGTTCAAAGTGATTCTTGAAGGATTCATTCAACCAATGTTCTTTTAACTTGTTTGACCCTCAAAACATCCCTTTTTTGAGTCTCCCTTGAAAAATAAAAAATGGCAACATGAGAAAAACTGCGGTTTGTTGCTGTTTGTTACCCTATACCGTCCCATTGAAAATAGTTCGACAGCCCAAACGCGTTAGAAGATTGTGCAGTCTGATGCTTTTGAAATTAAATGTAATTTAAATGATGTAGAAATCAAATAGTAAACATATTGAGAGGGAGGACACATACTGAACGACTAAATGATTGGATTTAACCTTTTTTTTTTTTAATTGCCTACAAAATTACAACAAACAGTCAGATATAAAAATCTAAGAAGTGATAAATAAAATAGGATTAAACGTGTACACTAATCCCTTGGATGCATGTATCACAATTTGAATTTGAATTTGATTTTTGCACATATGACATGCATTCACGGATGCTAAGCTACGTTTATCAGCTCTCATGCTAGCAACAGCCGTTAGCCTAAGATTGTATCTTAAGAGATGAATTGTTGCGTCTGTGGTTTTGGTGTAACTTCCATTGCTACTTGGCTTTATCTCTACTAGGTTTTATCTTATGGAGATCTCAATATTAGGCTTACTATTCATGGTGAAGTCCACTTGCTTATTTGATTAACCACTGATCTCCACCACAGAAGATTTTGTAGACATACTCCTGTTAGTTTCTAGGAGATTTGTAGACAATTGAAAGCTTTTATTTAGCCTCTCGCCCCAAGATTTTTGACAAAATTCTGTTTCCCTCCTCTACAATATTTTTTACCTTCCAATTTAGTTAATGTTCAACTTAAATTATTAAATGATTTAGCATTACATATTGAATTTTTGAAAATCAATGTACTACGTCAAAAAAGGTTATCTAAAGTTAAATTGCATATGCCTTTCAATTAATTTTTACATTTCAATTAATTTTTGCTTTGTCAAATTTCATTTTTTATTTCTCGGTTCTACATACATATGATCTTTTAAATGTACAATCTAAACTAATAAAGTTGTATACTTCTAAAACCTCCCTTTGTAAAAATATAAAATCAAGATTTGGATCCAATTACCAACGCTATTTGCGTACTCCAAGTTGTAAAAAAATTGTGATTGTTTTTAAGAGTTTGATAATATGGAATACTGAATTTATACTGATAGGGTATAATTTGTTAGTAATTTTATTATTAATTTCCCCTTTTATTCCTGACAAATATTGTGTTAATTGCTGACATTTACTTATATTTGGTACCATGACTTAATTTCAGGAATGAAGCAGAAAACCATAAAAAAGGAAGGACTTTATGGAAAATAGGGAGACTTCTAAGGGCTTCAATTCTTGGGCCCTTGAATTGGTGGGGGACCACAAGCTAGTGGAAAGCATCTAGTCATTTGGGCTCTTAAAAGAAAGTTACGGGAAAGAGACTTGGAACAAGAAGTACTTGGAGGGCTTTGTCCACATGTGTGGGGACCACCTAGATAGCCTTTAGTCATCTTCCTCTTGTTGCTTAAATAGGGATAACGTAGAGTAGCAGGGACATCTAGGGCTTTAGTTTTAGTTTTTTAGTTTAGTTCTAGTTTTCTTTCTTTGGACTGGCCTCTGACACACGCCAGGTATTCGACAATATTCCCCAACGGGGAGATTTTCTCATGAGGCGTGGTTAAGCTTTTCTAGTCAAGGGGACAACTGACGATTTGGTTCGACAACTACTGTGAGATCGAATCTGTTTTAATTGTTTTCTTCATTTATTGGTATTTATATGTTCCTTGATTTTAATTGCTATGGCCTTGTGTATGATTGATTAGTGCGCAATAATTAATTATTCATATAGGCTATTTTTGCTAAATAGGGGTAATTGAATCCGTAATTGTTCGTTATCTTTATCTCAGTAGCAACTGGCGTAATTGGATTTATGTCTGGGGAACATATGATCTAGCTTAAACAAACCCTCGTAGCGTGTTTGTTGGTTAGGATTGGGCCTTTCTAATTATTAATGCAATCTAGAAATTAAATCCTACGGTCGTACCTAGGGTTATTTTTGGGTTAGAGAAATAGCTAACGGTCGTACCTTAGCTATCGAGAAATTAAGGAAGGGTTGGTTGTTTATCGCGTGCATGACAACTATAACTAATCTATTGCTAAATGTTGGAATTATTTCTGCATCAATGATCAGTGCATGAACCATTTCTGATGTGTACCCTTGGCTAGAGTTTCCCCAATCATTTCTTTTAATTAATTATTTTCTGCAGTTAATTTATTTAGTTAGCATTTAATCCAAAACCCCCCATACTTTGGACTCTAGAAGAAACGAATTATCCCCAGTCCCTGTGGATTCGACCCTACTCACCGCTATATACAAAATCTGTATTTTTCTCGAGTAGGTATTTATTATTGCACAGGTTCGGCACCTGTCAATTTTTGGCGCCGTTGCCGGGGACTGGTGTCAGATTAATTTGTTTCTTTTTTTAGTTCACCTTGTTTTCATTTTCAATTTATTTATTTTTTTTTATGGCTGCTAACATTCCATATTTTGATGATAGACTGGACTTTGTTCCTGAATGGGGTTATGAGACTCATGTGTTTCCTAATGATCAATGGGATAGTGCAAATTGTGGAACTTATTTTGACTCAGGTTATTCAACTGACACATGCCCCGCATTTCAAGATAATCTAAGTGCTCCAATTAATACTTTTGGAGATTTTCCACCCCAATATCAAATGCAGTATGACCCTTATTCAAACGGGTATGATCAAGGATGGTGGGATAATTCCAATTTTGATTATGCGACCGGGCCAATGGATTTTCAACAGCAAGAGTCTCAACAACCATTGTCCTTGTCAGGTATGTCTTTTCAGGAATTGGGTGAATTATTTATCAATACATACCGATTCCAACAGGAGACACAAATGAGGAATGAGATGATGAAGGATCCAATGAGTTATCTGGCAGATCAACTATGTCTATTGATATCCAAAATGAATCGATTGGCTTCTCAAATGGAAGAATTGTCCTCGGAAATCATTGTTGATTTTGAAGAAAATGAGAGTGCAATTTGCTTGACTAGTGATGAGGAGATGCAAGAGTGTCAAAATGAAAAATCTACAGATGCAGTTGAAAAAGAAGCCGAAAAGGAAGAAATGGAATCCCAACCGCAACCCATTCAAGTGAATGAATCCAATGAACAATCTCCAAATGCGGTGACATCTTCTCCACTCCTTAATCAATATTTTCCTGACTCCTATTCTTCAATTCCTGTTACTGAAATTGATTTTATTATACCAGAAAATTTGAAATTTCATGACAGGAATAAATTAAGAGTGGCAATGGAAAAATATCTTGAACCGAAGAATGCATGTGATGGAGGAGTTAATGGAGAATGCAAATTATCGTTGACTTGTTTAGCACCATTTACTAGTCCATGGAAGCCCGCAACTCGTGTGCTCAAGGATTACTCTATTTACGAGGGTTACCAGGATCACATTGAAGATGAAGCATTGAAGCGAGCCACAAGATTTTATCCTCCGTGAACAAGCATAGCATGTCTAGCCAAAGACATTAAAGAAAGGCGCTTTTTGGGAGGCAACCCAATTGTTGATTTTGTTATTTTTGTGTTCAATTTCTTAAATATGTCGTTTCTCACTTGGGTACTAATCACTCTTGATGTTTCCTCACTATGACCAGAATAGGTAATCTTGGCGTGCCCACGTGGTGTTTGTATCTCCTGAGGTCAGAGGATGTTTGTCAATCTTGGCGTGCCCACGCGGTGTTTGGGTCTCTTGAGGTCAGTGGACGTTTACTAATCTTGGCGTGCCCACGCGGTGTTTGACGACCCAAAACATGAAAAAAAAATAAAATAAAATAAAATACAGAAAATTTATTTTCCTTTTTCAGTTCTGTGTTTCCTTCAAAAATTCAAAATTTGAAAATTTAAAAAAAAAAACAAAAACAAAAACAAAAAAAAATTTTTTTTTTAAAAAAATAATAAATATAAAAAATTATTTCTTCTTCTTCACTTTCAGTTTAGTTTCTTTCAGCAATTCGTTTTTTTGAAATTTCAATTCGAAAAAAAAAAAGAAAAAAAAGAGAAACAAAAATAGACCAAAAGCTGTTATTTTTCTTTTCTTTTTCTTTCTTCTTCTTTTCTTTCTTTCCTTTCCTTTTCTTCTTCTTCTCCGCTATTCCCCTGTTTTCCACTTTTCCTTCTCTTCCTTCGTTTGTCCGCCGCCGCAAGCCCACGCCACCAGCTCTGCCCAGCCACACCTAGCCGCCGCCTCCAAGCTTCACCCACGGCCTGCTCCAGTACCAGCTCTCCACCAGCGCGCGAGCTCGAGCTACACCAGAGGCGTTCGCCGCCTCCCCTGCTCTCCCTTCGCGACGCCACCAGCAGCCGCGGAGCTGCCCGCCGTTCCCCTCACTCTCCCTTTCAAGCTCCACCCGCCACCTCCACTCACCAGCGCCTTTGACCACCGCCAGCGCTCCTTCTTCCTCTCCTGCAGCGGCGCTCGTCCAGCTCCTCTCCGCCCACGCTCCACAGCCGCGGCCACCACCTCGTCACCAGCTCAAGGCCAACAGCTCCTGCTCGCAGCTCCTCCACTGAAGTGACTCCGTGCGCTCCTCCGCTGCTCCTCTGCTCCACCACCCATGCCATTTGCTTGGTGTCTCTGGTATGAAGCGGAGGTATTAGTTTTTCCCAATTTATTGGCTAACTTTCTAAGGTAAATTACTTATATTTGGAGTACTATTTCTGGAATAGATTTCTAGATTGAATTGGGCACAGACTTTGGATTCAATGTTGAACTTTGGTTTTCGGTCCCTGCTAAATTAATTTGCTGAATTCTTGATGCCCTATGACTGTTGATTTAAGTAGCTAAGGTATTCGGGCCTCTGCTGAATTGTAGTTGGCAGAGTTGTGCATTTATTTGTTCAATCCATCAACTATAATACTTAGTGCATTGATTGTTGATTTCATGGCCATAGTTACTATCCCAATTCATTTGGTTGGTTGAGTTGTGCAATTGACTGTCCAATTGGAGACAGTTGTTGAGATGTTGGGTGGAATTCAATTTATTTGCTACCCCATTTGGGGGTGCTCTCTGGTATTGATTATATTGTTGAATATTATTTGGGCTTTGACTACTTGAGATTTCTATTGCATCTGGGGGATAAAATTGGATGACTTTTGTGCCAGTTTATTTGTTTGGAAATTGTTGGGGGTAATTTGGGAGTTACTTGTCAATTGGGTCCCGTGTTACTCTCTGCCATTCAGTGGTACTGAGTGGTGTGTTTGGCGTTATCACATGTCTTGGGTTGGCCATTTGATTTCAATTTTCCTTATGCATGCACCAGTGGTACTGGTGAGGGTAGTTTACATAATATTTGTTACTCCTGTGTTATTGGTTGCCTAATCGACTACTGGGCATTTGTGGTTGAGTTGTTTCTGTCCAACTTCTGAACTGTTGTTGCTGGAGTTGCCATTTTCTTGGGTCAATTGCTAATTTTAGCAGGTTGAAGTGGGTAATTGACTGTCCAATTGGAGACAGTTGTTACGATATTGGGTCCGATTGTGTCTAATTGCTGAAAGTTGTTGATTTATTAAGACACTAGCACAGTTCCTAGTTTGTTTGAGTTGCTGTTCTGTTGCATTATTGGGAGCTGTGCTCTAGTATTGTGGCTACTTTTCTGCGTTTATTTGTTGAATTGGGGCATGAATGTGCAGTTTGCATTTGCTTGTTGAAGTCGGTTGCCTTTAATTGACTTACTTGGGGTATTTGGAGCAGTTGTTGCACTTTGGACGACCTTAATTCTGAATTTGACTACATGGGGTCCATAAGTACTTATTGATTGCATTTGCTATAAGTGTTGGGGTATTTGTATGACCTCTGGGTGGTTGAATTGTGCATTTTATTCGTTGGGTTGGCTTTTCAATTCTTATTGCTTTGAATTTCCTGTTTCCATTATTTGTTGGCCATTGTTGTCTCTTGTCAAGTGGAGTGATCTTTAGAACCAATGGTGAGGCCATGGTCATCTTCTAGGTCTAGGACACCTAGAACCTCACATGGCGCAGAATTTGGCAGCATCTATGCACCATGCAGGTCCTGCTCCTCAGTTCCCGCCCGATCCGCCCCTATTTTGACGACTTTCAGGGAAGTTCCGTTGCCTTTCGCCTTGCTATTACTATTTATTTATCACATTGAGGACAATGTGTGAATTAGGTGTGGGGGGAATGGTCAGTTTGGGTGCTACATGTTTCCAGTTTTTCATTTTTGGGGTGTTTTTCCTATGTTTTTAGTTTAAGTGTTTTCTGTTTTAGGTGTTGCTCCTTTATCCCTTTTGGGTGATTTTCCCTTGCTTCTATATTGGTGAATATTTTTTGCAGCTCACTTTTTCTTGTTAGTTGTGGTTTGTACTATGAGTTGAGTTACAGTGGCAAGTAAAAGCATGCTTTCTTGGTGAATACTTTGAGTTTAACGACGTGGTGCAATTTATGGCTAACTTGTTTAGGCAATATAAATATTTTGCTGGCACTGTTGTGTAGTTTGGTCTCCTGTTTACCTTAGTTCTCCATATTTGGGACATGACGCAGGCTATGATCAGTAATTACTTGATATTTTGGTGTTTATTGGTGAATAACGTATGGCTATACTCCGCTAGTGTCGCCACCCAGTGACAGGTGTCGAGCCTGTGCAATAATAAATACCTACTCGAGAAAAATAAATTTTCTGTGTATAGTAGTGAGTAGGGTCGAATCCACAGGGACTGGGAAAAATTCGATTCTTTACAAGTTCGGGACACGGGGGATTTTTATCAGAAATAAACTAAAAATAATTAAACAATTTAACTAAAAATAATTAAATAATTAATACAATTGTAAATAGCAATTAAATAAATGATAAATAAATTCTAGCCAAGGATACAACTACGCAGACACAGTTCATTCATCTGATCATTGATGCAAAGAAGGTTCACTTAATTTAATTAATAGGCTAGTTATAGTCGCCGATAAACTCTAACGACCAGTTTTTCCTTAATTTATTGATAACCAAGGTACGACCGTTGATTACCTCTAACCAGGAAATACTCCTAGGTACGACCGTAGGAATTAATTTCCTAATTGCATTAAAAACTAGAAAAGCCTAACCCAAATTAATAACACGCTACAAGGGTTATTTAAATCAGATTGTATGTCCCCCTAGTATGTGAAAATACTAGTTGTCACTAATATTAACCAACTAAACAATTACGGATTTAATTGATTAATTTGACAAGAGATTAATAAGTCAAATTGCACATCGGGCCCTTGATATCCAATTAACAAAATAATCCCATGGAAATTAAAATAGAAAACATGCAAATATTAACAAATTAAGGAACACGTAAAATTAATTAGATCTCACAGATATTTGGGACTGAGTCTTCGCATTGATCCTTGACTAGATGAGAAAATTAGCCACGCCTCATACGAAAATCTTCACACAATTCAATTGAATTTAAAGACATCATCTTTCTTCGATAATTGAGAGAGTGAATAACAAAGCTCTCAGAAGAAAATAAGAAAATTGCACAATAGAATTCAACAAACCAAAACAACTCCCTATTCTCTCCTCTGGAACATCCCTCGGAGAGAAAAACTACAAACTCCTCTATCCTCCTACGGAGCTTAATTTTGAAAGAAAACTACAACTCACTAGCCTCTTGTCTTCTGCCATCGTTCGATATATATAAGGCAAGTCTTAGTCTTCATAGCTTTTTCATAGTCTTTTCTCCTTGAGCCCACTACTCTACGTAGGGAGCAATTGGAAAAACTACAATCATCAAAGCCAACATCTTGGCTAATGAGTACATCTCCCACCATAAGGACAGACTTTCTACGTGGTCCCCGTTAGATAATGAAAGAAAACATCATTCCAATTAATTCCAGCACAATCATCAATTCCTCTGCAATTATCAAAACGGAGGAGTCCACTATAATCATCAATTCCAGCACAAATACACCCGTGGAACCTAGCTTGTATGTTCTTTAGAAACTTCCCACGTGTGGAGTATTTGTTGTAAGAAAATCTCTCTTTTCTGCTCCACTTCCTGAAATTGAGTCCAGATGCCAAATATAAGTATATGTTGACAATTAAAATAATATTTGGCATGGAAACAGGGAAAAATTAATAATAAAATTACTAACAATTAACACCTTATCAATTTCCCCCACACTTAAATCATGCTTGTCCTCAAGCATGGGAACAACTAAATTCAACAATGGCTAACTCTCATTTCATTTACTGCCAAGCTACGCTTATCCCAAAATCAAGTTTTAGTGGCTAAGTGTCAAGACATATTTCTCCCGGTTAGCTCCTGAAATCATAGACTCGTCCAATTCATAGCTAACTCGTCTAAGAAATCAAAATATTAAACTAGCAAAAGTTAGCAATTGGGTCAACTGAAAATCAAAATCTCAACATTGAAGAACAAGGATCGGCAGGCCAACATGATCATAAGCTTACTTATTATTTTCTTTTTCTTTTTTTTAATAAATGCTCAGTCCCAAGCTATTCAAGTCTTTTGACGTGAACTCTGACATTTTTAGATGAAAGAGCCCAGTTACTCAACTCTTCACAACTTCAGGACTAACTACTCATATATATAGTCACTTTTTGACGCGAAAGTCGACACTTGTGGTGAAGACTCCCGGTTACTGGGTGACGACACTAGCGGAGTAGGGTCATTTATTAATCACAATTAAAGCACCAGAAAACCAGATAATTAAAGATCATGGCCCACGTCATCTCCTAATATGGAGAACTAAGATCAACAATTGCCTAATCCACACAACAATTGCTAGTAAAATATTTATATTGCCTAAACAATTTAACCACAATTTGCACCAAGTCATTAAACTCATGATATTTACCAAGATAACATGCTTTTACTTGCCACTTAAACTAAATTCATAGAATAAATCATAACCAGCAATAGACGAGTGAGATGCCACATTTATTCATCAAAACACTAGTAAGAAAGGCAGCAAATTAAAGAAACACCAATCAAAACTAAACCCAAATCCCCCCCACACTTAAATCACACATTGCCCTCAATGTGATAATGAAACAGTAAAAATAAGAAGAAGGACAACAAAACTCCCCTGAAGCTGGTGCCAGCTATTAGCACTTGTAGTTGGAGGAGGCGAAGCGGAGGTCAAAGGATCGGGATCGTGGTTTCACCATTCTTTCCAAATTGCACTCCAAACCACAATAGACAACAGTTGCTAACGAATAATGGAAACAAGAAATTCAAAGCACTAACAAATGAAAAATCAATTCAATGAACAAAATGCACACTGCATTCACTCGCAAGTTATACAGATATCTCAATACTTATAACAAATGCAATCAATAAACACTCGTGGTTCCAAACTTAGCCAAATGTAAAAGCACCTCCCAATTGAACAAACAACTGTAGCAAATTACCCACAGTTAGACACAAAGTACAGCAGATTAAACACAATTCGACCTAAAATATATATATATATATAATGATTAACGATTGGACATTCAATTCACAAGTCAATCTACTAAATAAATAAAAATCAAGCAAAGTAAAAAGAAACAAGCAAAGTAACACAGAAGTACCCAACTAAGGAGGAATAGAAATGTCAGGTAGTCCAAACACGCAAAATTTTCAAAAACGTACTGTAATAAAAATAATAAAAACATACTGCAATAATAAAATAAGAAAATAAAAAAAAATAATAGAAAGAGATTGAGGCAGGCGCGTGCATACGAAGCCAGTAGTGCGATGAAGGTGGTGGCTGTGAGAGAGAAGAGTTTGCGGCAGCTGGATCTGGTGGTGCTCGGCTTTCGGGGCTTCAGGCGGATCTTGGAGGCGGTGGCTATGGCAAGGGTGAAGGAGGTCAGATGAGCTGGTGGTCACCCTTGGCGAGGAGAGCCGAGGCAGCGGCGAGAAGAGCTGGGGTGGGCGGCGGTTGGGTGAGGTTCGCAGCCGAAGAAGAAAGAAAAAGAAAAAAAGAAAGAAAGAAGAAAAGAAAAGAAAGAAAGAAGAAAAGAAAAGGAAGAGGAAAATTTTTTTTTTTTTTTTATTATATTTAATTTTTTATATATTTTTTTAGAAAGAAAATAATCTTTTCTTTTTGTTAAGATAGGAATAATAGAATAATAATAATAATACTCACAAGAATAGGAATAGTAATAATAATAATAATAATAATTAATAAAAGTTGGTTTTTTTTTTTTTTTTTATTGCAAAAACATGGTTTGGGTCGTCCAACACCGCGTGGGCACGCCAAGATTAGTCTTCATCCTCTGGTCTCAGAAAACTCAAACACCGCGCGGGCACGCCAAGATTGGTTTTCGTCCTCTGTCTCAGAAAACTCAAACACCGCGCGGGCACGCCAAGATTTCACTTCCTGATTGCAGTGAAGGAAATATTAATACAGATACTACCCAACGAGTAAATGACTTGGTTGCAAAAGAAGAACAACTAAGAAATAACAAGACAACTAAAATAACAAGACTAATATTCGGGTTGCCTCCCAAAAGCGCCTTTCTTTAACGTCTTTGGCTAGACGGAGTCCAGAATTTGCTTAAACTAAGCAAATCGGGTCTTCCAGTTGCATCATCTCCACCCGTTCAATTGGAAATCCTTCATAATACGGCTTGAGACGATGACCATTCACCACAAATTTCTTCTCTGTTTTCAAACTTTGGATCTCTACTGCACCATAATGAAAGACATTAGTCACAACAAAAGGGCCAATCCAACGAGAACGTAATTTACCTGGAAATAGTTTCAATTTGGAGTGGTATAGTAAAACTTTTTGCCCACAGACGAATGTCTTCCTAGAGATCTGTTGGTCATGAAAGATCTGATTCTTCTCCTTATAGATCACTGCATTCTCGTATGCTTCATTTCGAATTTCTTCCAACTCTAGTAATTGTAACTTTCTTTGAATTCCGCCTTCCTCGATATCCATGTTGCATTGTTTGACCGCCCAAAATGCTCTATGCTCAAACTCGACCGGGAGATGACATGGCTTTCCAAATACCAATCGGTAAGGGGACATGCCAATGGGTGTCTTGTATGCTGTCCTATATGCCCATAGTGCATCATCTAGTCTCACACTCCAATCCTTCCTATCGGGTCGGACCATCTTTTCTAGAATTGATTTGATCTCTCGGTTCGATGTTTCCGCCTGACCATTTGTCTGAGGATGGTATGATGTAGAGACTTTGTGCAAGACACCATATCTCCTAAAAATTGCAGCGATCTTTTTGTTGCAGAAATGAGTACCCCGATCACTTACAATTGCTCGCGGCATCCCAAAGCGAACAAAAATATTAGACTTAACGAATTCTGCAACCACTTTGGAATCATTAGTGCGGGTGGCCTTTGCTTCTACCCATTTCGAAACATAATTTACAGCAAGCAATATATACAAAAAACCAAAGGAAGAAGGAAAAGGACCCATAAAATCAATGCCCCAAACGTCAAAAATTTCAACAAAAATCATTGGGGTTTGAGTCATTTGATCCCTACGAGAGATATTACCCACTCTTTGACACTTATCACATGACTTACAAAATGAGTAGGCATCCTTGAATAGAGTTGGCCAATAGAATCCACTCTCTAGCACCTTACGAGCCGTTCTCTTCGGTCCAAAGTGACCTCCACATGCAAAAGAGTGACAATAGGCTAGAATAGATTGAAATTCAACTTCACTTACACATCTACGGATGATTTGATCAGCACCCCGCTTCCAGAGGTAAGGATCATCCCAAATGTAGAACTTTGCATCGCTCCTCAACTTGTCTCTCTTTGCCTTAGGCCATCCTGTAGGAAATTTGTCAGTGACTAGAAAATTAACAATATCTGCATACCAAGGCAAAGATGAGTTAATAGAAAATAAATGCTCCTCGGGGAATGCTTCTCTCAATGGGATGTCATCTTCGACGACTTGTACTCGACTCAAGTGATCTGCTACCAGATTCTCCGCCCCTTTCTTATCTCGGATCTCCAGGTTGAACTCCTGTAGCAACAATATCCACCGTATCAATCGCGGTTTTGCCTCTTTTTTGGTCAACAAATACCGCAAAGCTGCATGATCAGAAAAAATAATAACTTTAGCACCAAGTAAATAAGACCGAAATTTTTCTAAGGCAAAAACAACTGCTAAAAGCTCCTTTTCGGTGGTTGAATAGTTCAATTGAGCTCCGTTCAAGGCTCGAGATGCGTAGTAAATAGCATGAGCTGCTTTTCCTACTCTTTGACCCAATACCGCACCAACTGCATAGTCACTGGCGTCGCACATGATCTCGAATGGGAGGTTCCAGTCAGGGGGTTGGATAATAGGTGAGGTGATCAATAACTCCTTTAACTTATTGAATGCCCCCTTACATGCTTCATCAAATTCGAAGGATACATCTTTTTGCAAAAGTTGGAACAAGGGTGCTCCAATTTTCGAGAAATCCTTGATGAACCTTCTATAGAAACCTGCGTGACCCAAGAAAGAACGAACTTCCCGCACACTCGCGGGGTAAGGTAAAGTAGATATAACATCTATTTTTGCCTTATCAACCTCAATACCTGTAGATGATACAACATGACCCAAAACTATCCCGTGTTCAACCATAAAATGACATTTTTCCCAATTAAGCACGAGATTAGTTTCTATACACCTTACTAAGATCAATTTCAGGTTATCTAGACAGTTTTCAAAACTTTCACCATATACACTAAAATCGTCCATGAAAACCTCAATAATCTTCTCAACATATTCTGAAAAGATACTTACCATGCATCTTTGAAAGGTAGCAGGTGCATTACACAATCCAAATGGCATCCTTCGGTATGCAAATGTTCCAAATGGGCAGGTGAAAGTAGTCTTCTCTTGGTCCTCGGGTGCGATGGCAATTTGAAAATAACCTGAAAATCCATCCAAGAAACAATAGTAAGCTCGACATGCTAATCGCTCCACCATCTGGTCAATGAAAGGGAGGGGGAAATGGTCCTTTTTCGTGACGGCATTTAGCTTTCGGTAATCGATACACTGTCGCCATCCGGTGGGCTTTCGAATTGGTACGAGCTCACCCTCTTGGTTTGATTCCACTGTCACCCCTGCCTTCTTCGGGACCACCTGTACTGGACTTACCCACGGGCTATCTGATATTGCAAATATAATTCCAACGTCCAGCAGTTTTAAAATCTCTTTCTTTACGACCTCCATCATGAGAGGATTTAATCTCCGTTGAGCTTGCCGTACGGGTTTAGCATTCTCCTCGAGTCGAATTCGGTGCATACACACCGCGGGGCTAATTCCCTTGATGTCGGCGATGGTCCATCCTATCGCCTGCTTATGTTCCCTAAGAACTCGAAGTAGTTTCTCTTCTTGAACCTTTGATAAACCCGCGGAGATGATCACTGGAAGTGTCTCCCCTTCACCTAAGTATACATACTTTAGGTGTTTCGGCAGTGGTTTTAGTTCCAAGACAGGTGCCTGCACCACAGATGGAAGTAACCTTTGATGAGGTTCGGGTATGAAAATCGGTGCAAGATCATACCTTGTCTTCGTGGTTGGTAACGTTTGCAACGATCCAATCACGCATTTAAGCTCTTCACTCAACTCTACCCTAGAGGTTGTTTCGGACTCAAAGTGCCTGGTCAGGACGACCTCTAGTTCATCCCTGCCTTCAATTTCAAAAACCTCCTGTATAGCAGGGTCAATAACATTTATCGAGAAAACAGAGCCAATATTTGAATCGGATGGATATTTCATGGTCTCAAAGATGTTAAAGTGAACAATCTCACCATCAAATTCCATAGACAAAGTACCCTTATTAACATCAATTTTGGTTCGGGCTGTACTTAAAAAGGGTCTACCTAACAACACAGGTGACGGATCACGGGAGTGTTCATCCTCCATGTCGAGCACATAAAAATCAGCTGGAAAAACCAATTCATTAATTTTTACCAAAACATCTTCAATCAACCCGTCAGGGTATGCATTGGTCCTATCAGCTAATTGAATTATTATCCCAGTCTCTTTCAAAGGGCCTAAGTTTAAGGAGGCATAAATGGACTTTGGCATGACATTAATTGAGGCTCCCAGGTCTAACATGGCCTTCCCAATCAAAGTATTACCTATCCTACAAGGAATAGTAAACATACCTGGATCTCCGCATTTCGGTGGAAGCTTTCTTTGTAGAATTGCTGAAACATTCTCCCCAACTATAACTCGTTCATCCCCCTTCAACCGCTTGCGGTGGAAGCTTTCTTTGTAGAATTGCTGAAACATTCTCCCCAACTATAACTCGTTCATCCCCCTTCAACCGCTTGCGGTTGGCACACAGGTCCCTCAAAAATTTTGCGTACCTGGGTACTTGTTTAATCGCATCCAGTAGGGGTATGTTGATCTCCACCTTGCGAAAAATCTCCAGGACCTCTTTTTCCTTGTCTTGCTTCTTTGGTTTCTCTAACCTGCTAGGAAAGGGAGGTGGATTAGTTTTAGCTGTAGGAATTGGGTTCGAGGGTACCTTTGCATTTTTGTTGTCTGTGCCCTCCTCTTCCAATTCTTTCTCAATCCGTTCCTCGTCCTTGTCTTTAGGAATCACCGGTTCGGGTCCTTGAACTTCCTTGCCACTCCTTAAAGTCATTGCACTTACATTCTTTGGATTTGCCTCAGGTTGAGATGGCAATTTTCCTTGAA
>NC_040037.1:42953740-43011146 GCF_003713205.1 Coffea eugenioides
CAATTAAGAAAAGTTTTTCATTGTTTAAATCTATACACTACTTTCCTTTTGTACCCTCATTAATTGTCCAATTCACCCATATTTTCTCTCACTAGAGTACTAAATGGTGCTGTTTTACTAGGCCAAAAGCAATGCAAACTAACTAGGAGTAGTAATTAAGAACCCTGTATTGAAAAAGAGAGATAAAAGGGTAAAATTGTGAAAAAATAATTAATGCTGCATGGGGATAGTAAAACGACAGATAAAAGTACTTAAGAGCAAATTTCTTAAACGTCAGTTATAAAAAAAGGAAGGGAGTATGTGTTTCTGGACGGGCTTTTGGTTGCTGCCTCGGGGAGTGCAAGAAAGGACAGGAGAGAAGGGAAGAGCACAGGAGAAAGATTAAAAAAAAAAAAGGAGAGAAAGATAAGCAGCTGATTTGGATTGTGGATTTTAAGTTGATTTAATTGCATCTTGCCCTCCTCAATTATGCCTAGACTGAAGTTTGTACCCCAAACGTTTAATTTTTGCAATTAACTATCTCCAACTCTTAATTTGCCGCATGATTTAAAATGAAGCTAAATCCGATGGGATAAAAGAGCGACATGACCGATTTGCCCTTAAATCTTACTAAAATGCCCAAAGTATCCCAGAAAAAAGCAATTTTCTAGGAAACCTTTTCACTTTCCCCTTCCTTTGATTTTCGTCTGCCACAATAGGACAAATAAGGAAAAGGGAAAATGTCCAATTTCGTCCCTAAATTTTGGTGTCAATTTAGTTCTTAACTTTTATTTCTGACTAATTTGATACTTGAACTTATTTTACAATTCCAATTAAGGACCCCCAATGGTACTACTATTTAAAACCGATATATGGCTTCTAATTAACTAACTAAAATAGAGGTATTATAGAAATGTCACCGTGACATTATAATGAAACAAGCAAATCAAACTTCTAAATTGTACAAAAAATTACCAAATAAAACTTCTTTGAAGTTTAATCTTGTGATTTTTTAATACATTGATTTATTACAATCCAGTGAGTGGTGTTCTCAAAATTCCCCTATTTAATTAGTCAATTAGAAGTCAGATTTGTTTTAAATGGTAGTGTCACAACGAAAGTCCTCAGTTGAAACTACAAAATAAGTTCACATATTAAATTGGTTAGGAATAAAAAGTTAGGAACTAAATCGACACTAGTGAAAAGATTTAGGAATAAAATTGGTCATTTTTTCAAAGAAAAACCACAACAACAATAATCGCCATCTTACCAATCGAAATTAACACTTCTCCCATCAATGGATTTTGTCGAACAGCTCTCACCTTACCTATTCTGCTGCAACTTCTTAATTAAAGTTATTTGAGTTATTAGCGTTTGGAAGTTTGAAAACTCAATAATCAATATCCATTGATTTGAGATCCTCTCTCAATTAAAAGTCCATCAGTCCAAGTCCAAACCGAGGTTTTCATTCCGGGGTTCCATTTGCAAAGGTGAATATCAAGATAAGACTCCTGGCTCATATCGAAGTGAAATGGCATGTGGAATTGAGTTAGATCATGTTCGCAATCTGCCAATATAGAGTTTTGTATCTCGGAAGTGGTAATTAACCTCACAAAATGCAAACGAAAACTGCAAAGATTAGAATTAAGAATTGGTGAACTGTTTCAAGGGCATTGTAGATTAACAACCCTGCAGGAAAATAGGCCAAGCCACTTTCATGTGAATGATATTGTAATATGATATAGATACAATGTAGACTAATAAATTGCTTATTAGACGCTTTTACTATTCACAATATATCCTGCTCAGGATTAAGAAGGAACACAAAAACCCACAAAATCAAGGCCATGCAACTTAGCTTTGGCAATCTGCACAGAAAAAGGAAAAGAAAATCCAGAAAACTATGAATAAATGCTAAGATTCAGAATGTGTTAATGGAATATTAATACATCAACAATTGGCCAACTCGAACATAGTGAATACTCAGTTCCCAGGTGGGTTTCTGTTCCAAGACAAATAGGATGGATCGCCATAAGGCCTGCATGAGTGAATGGACAAAAGAAGTATTAAAGAATTACCAAGTACAAGGCAAAGATATCAATTAAACCAATGTTGTAAACAGCAATTCTCACAAAATAAATTGACAAACAGGCGTAGGTTTCCACAATTCATAATTCTATATGCTGATAAATCATATAGAAGAGAAGATTATAGCATCATATTTTGGTTTCTCATCTTAAAACAACAGCTCAATTTCCACTGACCCTAAAATAATTCATCGAATGACTCTGGTCTCAGTGGTTTGCATTATGTACTCATGAAGGTGTACAGTAAATTAAAAATTTCACACTACCAAAACTAGAAGAACTATATCCATTTGATGCTAAACAGTAATAAGAGGATTGATAACTACTAATGAGAATACCTTGGCTTTATAAGGTACATTACTATGAAAGTTGTTGCAATGAATAAGCACAATCCACCAATAGTGATGTATCCCAAGCCTAAGAAACTGTTTTTTCCACCAATCCAAGTCGTAGTCGAAAGAACCAGCTTCTTTTTGCCTCCAAAAGCATAAGCATTATAGTTATTCTGTATAACCACTGTTATCATCTCATTAGCCTCAAGATCCTGTTCAATTCTCCCATACAACTTTCGGAAGCTTGGCAATGCTGCAGTGCGCATCCAGACTAGAAGGTCCTCTTGCTCACTCAACTGTTATAAGGCAATAAATTGAGCAGAGTAAACGAACGCTTGGATCGGTAGACAGGAAAATGTAAAAGGGAGAGATTTCGAAAGAGAGATGGAGAAAAGATAGAGAGAAGAGATGACTGCACTAACTGGTATTTTTTCATCCAGTTTTCCTCCTCCAATCAAGCTTCCCTGCTGAAAGTTTTTAGGATAAACTTTTGATCCAAATTTATAGTTCTTATCGCTGTCCCATGCAATATCTTTCTTGTTTACAGATAGATTCATGCCACCAACTGAGAATCCATAAGTATCATTGAACAAACTCCAAGCAACAAGGCCACAAGGCACAATGGGCTTATTATCAACGCGTGCTTCGGGTTCACAGGGTGATGTTAAATCCTCATTTTCTGGGTTTCGCAACTGTTTGTCACTTCTGCTTTTGACATATCTGCATAAAAGCAATCAGAAACTTTACATCACACTTTGGTTTGTAATAAATGATCACAAGCTGGAAAAGAGAGTGAGATTTCCAGTGGAGCTCTGAATAAGTGAAGATGAAACAAGCTAATCAAGAAAGAGTATAGCACACTAGAAGTCTCAAATTTGCAATTAGGTTTCTTTTATGGCTAGGAGCAAGACAACTACAAAAGATGCCACAAATAAAAAAAAAAAAAATTCCTCACCCACAGATTAAACTATATCAGTAGTAAAAGCAAAGCGTGATGGCAAGTAAATCAAGGTTTTCTTAGATTATGAAACCACAGAATCTGGAGAATCAATAAACTTGGAAGAACAAGGCATCTCCAACTGCACCAAATAAGAAATCCACTCTGATCTCCAGAAAGCTTCACATCATTAAGGTCAAATTATTCATTTGGTCCAGCTTATACAGTCTAGCATGCTGGTGTTTTCACAAAAACAATGGGAAAAACACCCAAGAGACATTTCAAATAAATAACAACTACTCAATCCCGTTGGAAACAACGTCAGAAAAAATAAAACATACCGACGATGGTTTTGATAGAAGTTATCAAGCTGGTAATAGATGTAAACCGGATGCTGCATTTTCTTTGGGACCTGAACAGTCATTTTGCAAACTAATATTTTCAAACTGGAGGAAGAGAAGTGGAATAAATGAAACAAATTCTTTTCATGTTGTATCTGCAAACATCAGTTCTAAGAAATTGCACCTACTGTCAAGCTCCGGACACAGGTTTTGTTGGTCTTGTCACTCTGAATAAATGCAGTTTTCTCTTGATCGGAAGGAATGCAATCCTCGTCATAGCGGTCTACAATTTCAACCACCTATACATCAGCAATAGCATATCAGACCCATTGAAAAGGTTACTTTTTTGAAAGACTAGCAGATGGATCATCTAAATCTTTACCCTCTCTGATGCAGACAGAGACAAAAGGCCAATTGGTATGAATATAACCCCTACTAGTATAAAAGTTGTGACCACCTAAAATAATAACAGGAGGAGAATCAGAAAAGAACAGAAAAGGAATAAAGGATCAAGTTTTCACAAGATCATAAATCCAGTTGCAAGAAATATATAATGAAAACATACCAATACACTGGAGTTGTTTAATATCGGTTTGCATGCAGGCAGTATCTTGTTGTGGTAACCTAGAATCCTGAAAGCATAACAAAAAGTGGGGCAACAGAATTGATACCTTAATATTGATAACAGGGGAAATTGAATGCTATAAGAAAAAAAAAAGCAATCTCAATCAACTAATCATTCATTTAAAAAAGGTTAATCAGTGTTACGTGCTAAAAACCAGAATTCAGAAACTAAAATTGCATATTGATCAGATGCAACAATGAAGTAGCCAGAGAAAATTCCTGAATTCTTCACCATAAATCGTCATATCTATGGGAAATTTACGTAATTGAATCAATCATGGGCTTTAAACTGTATTGATACTCAATCAAAAAATAAAAATAAAAATAAAAATAGAAAGGGGGATCTCGCAAAGGGCTTTCATAAATCCGAACATTCAGAAACATACTACCACTGTTAATCACCCCGCATTGCCAAACCTTATGGATTAATGATCAAGAACCAAGAAACGGAATCCCAAATAGCACTTAAGAACTATTCTCATTTTTTTAAAAGAATTTACTTATTATAATCATGCAGGCCCGTGATGGTTCTTGAAAAACCATTTCTTGTTCCATTACAAATCTGAGGTTAACCGTTCGAGTAATTATCATCAAAATAGCAAAAAATTCCAAAAATAAAAAACATGCATTTTGAGAAACGATCAATCACAATCATCCACAAATTCAAAAGAAATAAAATGGAAGAATCAATTCCTCAGTAAAGCAACTGAATAAAGAAAATCAAAAAACAAAGAAACAGAGGGAACTGAAAATTGGAAGAGAGAATCTACATTTGGGTTGCCTGGATTTCTTGGAAGAAGATTGAGAAGAACCCTCCCCAGAGCTCATCTTTTCAGATATGTACTTTTAATATATTATTCTTTGCAGATTGAATAAAAATGCAAAGAAAAGAAAAGGGCCAGGGTGAAAGAGGCAAAAGCCTGAAAAAATGCTTAAAATCTGTAGATTTGTTGGAAAGACGGAGGAATCTATTCCAAAAATAATTTTGGTTTTCTTAAGGAAAAAAAAAAGAATAAAGAAACCAACTTCCTACAGTAGTTAACAATTGCCATATCGTCTTTTCTTCTTCTTCTTTTTCCTTTTTTTTTAATTTTGTTATTTTTAGTATTTATTTTTATTTAAAAAAATATGAGAAGAAAATAAAGGTAGTTAGCTAATACCTTTTTATTTTGTTATTTTTAGTTTTTTTTTTCATTTAAAAAATATAAGAAGAAAATAAAGGTACCTAATGAACACATATAAAAGTAGTTCGCTAGATTCTATTATGTTATTCAATAATTTAAAGTCCTCAAATGATTTAAGAATTGATATCTAATTTTATATATTCAACGATGAAAGCTATAATAATCAAAAGATATTTGTACAATTAAGCTAAAACACTAAATTTGTACAATGGCTAAAACACTAAATTTGTACAATTAGGAATTGGGCATTATCATTGGTGTACAAAATAAATTTCTGAAATTCTTTTGTCAAAAAAAAAAAAACAAAAGAAAGAGTGAAATTCTATGACCAAAATGCAAAATGTTTTCATCCTAGGATACTTGAATGAGATAACAAAAGTTTGTGCTAAATATTGAACTTTGATCCCACTTGGGAAAAAGAATATTGTCGTGGTATTGTGGGGAGGTTGGACTAACATTTCGAAAGATTTTTTCCTTTTTTAAGATCTATTGATTGTCTTGTGGTATCAATTAATAGTAGTCCCACGTTTTATTTTTTTATTAAAAATGAGAATTAAATTGAAAATATTCAAAATTAGAGGGACAATAATATGAATACTTGTACTTAAATGGTAAAAATAAAGGGAGGATGAGAAATCTTAAATAGAGAGAACTTCATACTGTCTAGGTGGAGAAGGAAGCCAAGAAACGACAAAATAGATAGGATTTAAATGTTATTTAGGTGGAGTACGGATCTGGACACATTTACTAGAATAAGGTGGCATTTGCGGTGGATTTGTTAATACGAATCAGCTTACCACATTCAACATTAAACAATCCGTTATGAAAAAAAGTGTACAAGTTCAGCACTACTGAAAAGTTTAAGCGGATGAGATATTTCTTCATTTTATCAAACAATTTGTATCCATAGTTATCTAAACAAATTCATTTTCAGCACATTCTTAGTGTTATAAAGAAGACCCTAAATTACACTTAAAAGAAGGCCCTAAATTTAGATTTTTGGTTCCTCAATTAGCAAATATAATCTATGACTAATTACCTTCCTTAATGCAGTTAGTTAGAAAAATCTATTTAATAGCAATTGATTCATTTTCTTGAAGGAAACAAAGCTAATTTAGTTTAGAATAGGTAAGTTTCTTAAAGAAACTGAAGGAAACAAAAGTTTACTTTTTTTCTATCACGCATTTAAGTACTGATTTGATCAAGTAAGAAACACAAAATCTTGATAGAAAACAACAGTGAAGCACTTGGCTCAAACATGCTCGGATCATCAACATTTGCTAGTTTGCAGATTGAACGGGAAGGCAAGGAAACTCAAAAAAAAAGAAAAAAGAAAAGTCAAACCTCCTTTTAGAGTGGAAAATGGCTGGTTTACACCAACGTTTTAGAACTCGAACCGGTGATAGAAGCGACTGATCATCGATTCACGATTTTTTCAGTTCAATCGATTCAACCAGTCGGGTCACCTATTCACTGTTTTTATTTATTTTAAAAAATTTAAAAACCTGAACAATCATCATGTCCATGGCAAGTAAGGACTCCCTAGGCGTTAAAGTTCGAACTTTACCAGATCCATACTTTAATTTGATTATATCACCTAAGCAAAAATATTTGAAAGCATTTTGCACGCATTAAATTCAAACGTATTATCTTTTTCAAAAATCAGAGAGAAAACTTTTAAGTCCCCTAAAAAATCTTGACGGCATGAAATTTTGCATTGATACAACATTAATTTTTTCCAACCACAAAAATAGTAATATTTTACATGGATGGACTGTAATTTTTTTACAACCATAAAAAAGAAAAGAAAATCTCAAATAAATAAAAAAAATCTCAAATCAAGAAGAGAATCTTTCTATCCATCTAAAAAAAAAATGAAAGGCAACGTATTGAAAACAGAGAAAAGAAAACTTCAAACGAAAATAGAGTGAAAAAACTCAACATACACAAGAAAAAAAGAAAAGAAAATGTCAAAATATTGAACTAAAAAATATGGAAGAAAACATCAACAAATTAAACTAAAAAGATGGCAAAAAAGAGGAGAGAGTGGAGACTGAAGATTAAAAGAAGAGGAAATGGAGTGAGGATGAGAGTTTGTAATGGTAAGTTAATTTATTGACCATGAAAATGGGGATCTAGTGAATGGAAAATGGAGGTGAGAGTTGAGATGGGGGAGAGAATAGAGATAGGAAGTGGCGGCTAATGTAAATGCATAGGATTTATAATGGTTCGTTGGTTTTGGATTTCCCCATTCTTTAGTTATCAAAGGACAAACAAATATGTTTTTAAATAACAAATAGACAAAAAACCAAACGAGGTTTTGTACAGTGGTTAGCATGACTGACTTCTATAGTAGAGGTCTTTGGTTCGATTCCGGGCACCAGTAAAAGATTTTGCTTTTGACAATTTACTCAAAAGATAAGGGGGAAAAATTATTAAGTGCAAAACTGAAAATCAAGAATGATCGGTTCAACCAATTTATTCTAATTTTGATGAGTTTGATTTTGCTTTTGACAATTTACTTAAAAGAAAAGGGGGAAAATTATTAAGGGCAAAACTGAAAATCGAGAGTAATCGGTTCAACCAGTTTACTCCAATTTTGATGAGTTTGACCAGTTTTCAACGGATTATTTGCTACTTCTGACTTTAGTATAGAATTGGACCGGTGCTATAATTACGGTTCAGCCGATTGAATTGGCAAGTCCGATGTAGTCCTGAAAATATGGTTCAATTCTAGGCGCCGGCAAAAAAATTTGCTTTTGACAATTTAGTTAAAAGAAAAGTGGGGAAAAAGATTAAGAGCAAAATCAAAAACCAAGAATGACCGGTTCAATAAGTTTACCTCGATTTTGATGAGTTTGATTAGTTTTCAATGGGTTATTTGCTACTTCTGGCTTTAATATAGAACCAAACTGATGCTATAGCCTGTTCGCGGTACAATTGATTGAACCGGCCAATCTGGTTCGGTATTCAAAACACTGGTTTATGCATGAGAATTTCCTTGCCCGATTGGTTCAAGAATCTTGGGAGAAAAGTGTTCAAAATTAGAGGGGAAGATCTTAGAATTAAACAATGCACTAAAATTTTGGGATAAAGAGACCTTTCAGAATATCCACAAGAGGAAAAAGAGATGTGTTGCATGGTTACAAGGTCTACAGAAAGCTCCTTGCCAGAATTAGTCCAAGTACTTAGAGAAATTGAAGATCAAGTTGCTGAAGAATATAATACAATTCTTGAACAATAAGAGGCTTTGTGGTACCAGAAATCAAGATGTTAATGTGGCTCCAATGTAAGGATAGAAATTCTAGATATTTCCACATGTCTACTATCCACCGGAGAAAGAGAAGCCAAATATATAACTTGAAGGATGAGAAGGGTAAGCGGCAAGAAAACCCAGAAATCTTGAAAGAAATGATAGTGGCATACTTTGAAAATTTGTATAGTGCAAGAGAGGGGGGAATGGAATCAACTAGAACATGAAGCAAGCAAGTTTCCACAATTGAGGGGAGCAGGATGAAAACTCTGACTAGGAAAGTAAGTGACTGTGAGGCCAAAAAGGCACTCTTCGAAATGCAAGCCAATAAAGCTCTAAGGCCGATGATATTGATGCAGAATTCTATTAGAAGTGCTGGAGTATCATAGGCAACGCAATGATTGATTATGCGAAGAAGGTATTCAGAACCAAGGCCTTTCTTGAATCAATAACACTAGGACATCTCTATTCTCGAAAAATGAACCATCTCGAACCAGTGTCTCAATTCAGGCGCATCTTGTTGTGTAATGTCGATTACAAAATCGAATGTGAGTATGAAAACTATCAAAGTGTTGATTTAGATACCTAGAGTTTGTGTTCGCAAGTGTTTTTTGCAAGTGTCGTTCCAAATCAAGACATTATTGGTGATTCGCCTAACAATTCTTAGTACATTGGAAGATGATTCATAGGTCACAAAAGGGATGAGTTGAATTTTGTGTAGAAGGGTTCACTCTTGTTAGGCATACCTGAGTCTAACTTGGTACAAGTCTTTTGGTCACTTAATTTTCCTTACTCTTTTATTTTTAGTCTTTTCATAGTTGAGTCTTTTATTGATTGAATAAAGCATTCGATCCATACTTGTTGGATTCGCTGGAGATTTAGGATTTCAATTAAGTTGTTTGGGTCTTTTTAGTTAGGTAGAATAATTGGCCAACTTAAAGCTTAATTTGGGCTTTAGATTGGGTCATTAGTTTAGTTAGTTAAGTAGCTTTAGTCTTGGCCCATTTGGATTTGTACGGTTGCTATAAATAAGTAGTTCCTATGCTTTTCTAGAGAGAGAGACTTGATGAATAAAATTTAAGAGTTTTCTCTTTCTTGTTCCTTTGTGAACACCCACCCTTGATATATGATAGGGTATTATTTGTTAGCAATTTTATTATTAATTTCCCCTTTGTCCCTGCCAAATATTGTGTTAATTACTGACATCTACTCATATTTGGTATATGGACTCAATTTCAGGGAGAGGAACAGAAAAGTATAAAAAATGAGGGACTTTCAGGAGAAAATTGAGACTCCTAACTCCTAAGAGTTCAACAGACCTGGCCCACAAGGAAGGAAGAGAAACAGATTTTCCGTTTCTTTGGCTAATGAAGAATTGATTGGTACTAAGGCCTCTACTAGCAATAGCAAACGGGAGCAAGGAAACATTGAGTAGGGCCTGGCTTTGGTACCCTTTGTCTTCACTTTCGGCGGGGACCACGGAGGAAAAGAGAAAAGGCATTAGTCATTGGACTTTAAAAGGGAAGGAAAGAAACGTACAGAGAGGATAGTTTTTTAGAGCTTAGTTTTTAGGATAGTTTTTAGTTTTCTTTCATTCCTTGGCAGGCGCACGCTTGCTGTTCGACAATATTTCCCAACAGGAAAAACATCTTTTACTCTTGCTTTCTAGTGAAAAACGTGATGCCTTTGCAGTCAGTTAATTCGCGTGGAGATTTATTTATGCGGCGTGACTAAGCCTTTCATCTAATCAAGGATCAACTCGATGGCACAGTCTCGAATACCTGTGAGATCTAATTAGTTTTCACGTGTTCCTTAATTTGTTAATATTTGCACGTTGTCTATTTGAATTTTCATGGGATTATTTTGTTAACTGGATATCAAGGGCCCGATGTTCAATGCAACTTATCAATCTCTTGCCAATTTAGTCAATTAAATCCGTAATTGTTTGATTGATTAATATTAGTTGCAACTGGCGTGTTTACACACTAGGGAAACGTGCAATCTAATTTAAGTAACCCTCGTAGCATGTTATTGATTAAGGTTAGGTTTTTCTAGTTCTTAATGCAATTGAAAAATTAATTCCTACGGTTGTACCTAGGAATATTTTCTGGTTAGGAGTAATCAATGGTCGTACCTTAGTTATCAATAAATTAAGAAAAAATTGGTCGTTAGATTTCATCGGCGACTATAACTAGCCTATTAATAAATTAAGTGAACCTCCCTTGCATCAATAATCGGATGAATGGACTGTGTCTGAGTAGTTATATCCTTGGCTAGAATTTATTTATTCTTGAATTAATTCCTGTCTACATTCATGTTAGTTAATTATTCGTTTTATTTGAATTGCTTAATTATTTGTAGTTTTATTCTGATAAAACCCCTCTTTTTACCAATTGGAATCTCAAAGAGACAAATATCCCCAATCCTTGAGGAGACGACCCTACTTGCCATTGTCTACCAATTAGTAAATTTTGTCAAATAATTAATTCTGGTATATCGGATTAAGCAAACTTTTTGGGAACATGGTGAATCAAGTAACCCATTGCACACCTAGAGTCCCTGCTCCAGTACCTAGAATTGATTATTGACTGTTTTTATTGGCAATAAGGTTTATTTTTATTATTGCACAGGTTCGGCACCTGTTAATTTTTAGCGCCGTTGCCGGGGATTGGCATTAATTATTTATTTCTTTTTAAGTTCATTTGTGTTCTAATTCTTTGATACTTTTCTAGTGTATGCCTCATTTTTCTTGTACAGACAAATTAATTTTCGACCCTGAAGTAGAGAAGCTCGCGCGTAGAACGAGGAAAGAAACCAGACAACTCAGAGAAGAGCACTCAAGTGCTACATCTCAGAGACTTGAGCCAGCAGTTAAACCAGCAGATTCGTTTGGTGACACTTCGAGTGACTCGGATCAAAAGGAAGTCACCATGGCAAATGCACAAACACTAAGGGAGTTGGCTGCTCCTAATTTAAATCAGCAACTTTTATGCATTACTTTCCCAAGTTTGAATGATAACATTCCCTTTGAACTAAAATCTGGTCTAATTAATCTCTTGTCATCTTTTCATGGTCTACCAGGTGAGGAGCCCTACAAGCGTTTACAGGAGTTTGATGTCCTTTGCAACAGTATGAAGCCTCCAGGAATTACAGAAGAGCAACCCCCGCGAAGGATTGGCTGTACTACCTACCACTAGGTAGTATCACCACGTGGGACCAGTTGAAGAAAAAATTCCTGGACAAGTACTTTCCAGCGTTTCGAGTTGCAAGCCTAAGGAAGGAGATATGCAGCATTAAACAACACCCAGGCGAGTCTCTGTATGAGTACTGGGAGAGGTTTAAGAAGCTGTGCATCAAATGCGCTCAGCATCAAATAAGTGAGCAACTGCTCATCAAATATTTTTACGAGGGGCTACTCTTCAGGGACAGAAGCATAATTGATGCTGCAAGTGAAGGAGCGTTGGTAAACAAGACCCTTCGGACAGTATAGGAGTTGATTGAAGGGATGGCTGAGAACTCACAGCAGTTTGGTTCAATGGAGGACATCCTGATGCGTAAGGTGAATGAGGTAGAAGCATTTTTTATACAACAGCAGCTCTCCGAATTGACATCTTTCGTGCGACAACTAGCCGTAGGAAGTGCTTCACAAGCCAAAGTATGTGGGGTATGCACTGCCGTGGGTCATTCTACGGATATGTGTCCACTGGTTCAGGAAGAAACTGCAGAACAGGTGAACATGGCTGGCCACGCGTCCGCGCCAAGAAAGTAGTACGACCCTTACTCAAGCACCTACAATCCTGGTTGGAGAGATCATCTCAACCTCAGTTATGGAGGGAACAGGCAGTCCAACTTCGTACCAAATAGGCAGCAAGGGTACTAGCAGCAGTATCAGCCTCGCCAACCACCACCCCCTTCGAACTCAAGTCCGTCCATGGAAGAGATGATGAAACAATTACTTGCGAATCAACAAAAGACGGATTCTGACCTGTAAAGCATGAGGAATCAATTGGGACAAGTGCAATCATTGCAAACTCAAGTAAATCAAATGGCCATCGCGATCAACCGTTTGGAGTCCCAAGTTCAAGGGAAGTTGCCATCTCAACCTGAGTTGAACCCGCAGAATATGAGTGCAATAACCTTGAGAAGTGGCAAGAAAGTCCAAGAACCCGAACCGGTGATTCCTAAGGACAAAACCGAGGAACAAATCGAGAAAGAATTGGAAGAGGAGGGCAGAGACAACAAAGATAAAAAGGTGCTTCCGGATCTGATTACTAGAGTTAAAACTAGTCCACCTCTCTTTCCTAACAGGTTAGAGAAACCAAAGAAACAGGACAAGGAGAAAGAGGTCCTGGAGATCTTCTGCAAGGTGGAGATCAGCATCCCCCTACTGGACGCGATTAAACAAGTGCTCAAATAAGCAAAATTTTTGAAGAACTTGTGTGTCAACCAAAAGCGGTTGAAAGGAGATGAACGAGTTATAGTGGGGGAGAACGTGTCAATAATTTTACAAAGGAAGCTTCCACTGAAATGCGGGGATCCAGATATGTTTACCATTCCCTGTAGGATAGGTAATACCTTGATTGGGAAGGCCATGTTAGATCTAGGAGTTTCGATTAATGTGATGCCCAAGTCCATATATGCTTATTTGAATTTAGACCCTTTAAAAGAGATTGAAATAATAATCCAACTGGCTGACCGAACCAATGCATACCTTGACGGGTTGATTGAAGATATTTTAGTGAAAATTAATGAATTGGTTTTTTCTGCTGATTTTTATGTGCTTGATATGGATGATGAACACTCCTATGACCGATCACTGTTATTATTAGACAGACCCTTCTTGAGCACAGCCTGAACCAAAATTGTTGTAAATAAGGGTACTTTGTCTATGAAATTTGATGACGAGATTGTTTATTTTAATATTTTTGAAACTATGAAATATCCTCCAGATTCAAATGTTGGCTCCGTTTTCTCTGTAACTATAACTGACCCTGCGATACGGAGGTTTTTGAAATTGAAGGCAGGGATGAGTTGGAAGTTGCCTTGACCAGGCACTTCGAGTCATAGATGATCTCTAGGGTAGAGTTGAGTGAAGAGCTCAAATGTGTGATTGAAGTGTTGCAGACATTGCCAACCACAAAAATAAGGTATGATCTTGCACCCATTTTTACACCCGAACCTCACCAACGATTACTTTCATTTGTGGTGCAGGCACCTGACTTGGAACTAAAATCGCTTCCGAAACACCTAAAGTATGCATACTTTGGTGAGGGGGAGACCTTCCCAGTGATTATCTCCGCGAGTTTATCAAAAATCCAAGAAGACAAATTGATTCGAGTTTTGAGGGACCATAAGCAGGCGATATGATGGACCATCGCCGATATCAAGGAAATTAGCCCCGCGATATATATGCATCGGATTCGACTCGAGGAGGGTGCTAAACCTATTCGACAAGCTCAAAAGAGACTGAATCCCCTCATGATGGAGGTAGTAAAGAAAGAGAACCTGAAACTACTGGATGTGGGGATAATTTTTGCAATATCAGATAGCCTCTGGGTGAGTCCAGTACAAGTGGTCTCGAAGAAGGCAGGGGTGACGATAGAATCAAACCAAGAAGGTGAACTCATACCAGTTCGAAAGCCCACCGGGTGGCGGCAGTGTATCGATTATAGGAAGTTGAACGCCGTCACGAAAAAGGGTCATTTTCCCCTTCCGTTCATTGATCAGATGGTAGAGCGATTAGCAGGTCGAACTTACTATTATTTTTTGGATGGATTTTCAAGTTATTTTCATATTGTTATCACACCCAAGGATCAGGAGAAGACAACCTTCACGTGCCCGTTTGGAACATTTGCATTCCTAAGGATGCTGTTTGGATTGTGCAATGCACCTGCTACCTTCCAACGATGCATGGTAAGTATTTTTTCAGAATATGTTGAGAAGATTATTGAGCTCTTTATGGATGATTTCAGTGTGTATGGGGAAAGTTTTGATAACTATCTAGATAACCTCAAGTTAATTTTGATAAGGTGTATAGAAGCTAATCTCGTACTTAATTGGAAAAAATACCATTTTATGGTCGAGTACGGAATAGTTTTGGGTCATGTGGTGTCACCAGGGGTATTGAGGTTGATAAAGCGAAAATAGATATTATATCTACTTTACCTTACCTCGTGAGTGTGCGGGAAGTGCATTCCTTCTTGGGTCATGCAGGTTTTTATAGAAGGTTAATCAAAGACTTCTCAAAGATTGGACCCCATTGTTCCAACTTTTACAAAAAGATGTGCCCTTTGAATTCGACGAAGCATGCAGGAGGCGTTTGATAGGTTGAAGGAGTTATTGACCTCCTCACCTATTATCCAACTTCCTGACTGGAACCTACCGTTCGAAATAATGTGCGATGCCAGCGACTATGCAGTGGGCGCGGTGCTGGGTCAAAGAGTAGGAAAGGTAACCTATGCTATCTACCACGTATCTCGAGCCTTGAACGGAACTCAGTTGAACTACTCGACCACCGAAAAGGAGCTTTTACCTGTTATTTTTGCTTTAAAGAAATTTCGGTCCTATTTACTTGGTGCTAAAGTTATTATTTTCTCTGATCATGCAGCTTTGCTGTATCTGTTGACCAAGAAAGAGGCAAAATCGGGACTGATAAGGTGAATATTACTGCTACAAGAATTCGACCTGGAGATCGGAGATAAAACAGGGGCGGAGAACCTGGTAGCAGATCACTTGAACCGAGTACAAGTCACCGAGGACGACCTTCCACTGAGAGAAACATTCCCCGATGAGCATTTATTTGCTATTAATTTATTCTTGCCGTGGTATGCAGATATTGTTAATTTTCTAGTCGCTCACAAGTTTCCTGCAGGATGGTCTAAGGTAAAGAGGGACAAGTTAAGGAGTGATGCAAAATCCTACATTTGGGATGATCCTTACCTCTAAAAGCGTGGTGCCGACCAAATCATCAAAGATGTGTAGGTGAGGATGAATTCCAATCTATACTAACCTATTGTCACTCTTTTGCTTATGGATGTCACTTTGAACCAAAGAGAACGGCTCGTAAGATCCTAGAGAGCGGGTTCTATTGGCCGACCCTCTTCAAGGACGCCTAGTTATTTTATAAGTCCTATGATAAGTGTCAACGAGTAGGTAATATTTCTCATAGGGATCAAATGACCCAAATCCCAATGATTTTTGTCAAAATTTTTGACATTTGGGTATTGACTTTATGAGTACTTTTCCTTCGTCGTTTGGTTTTTTTTTCGTATATTGCTTGCTATGGATTATGTCTCAAAATGGGTGGAAGCAAAGGCTACTCGTACTAATAACTCCAAAGTGGTTGTAGAATTCATCAAATCTAACCTTTTTGTCCGCTTTGGGATACCGCGAGCAATTGTAAGCGATCAGGGTACTCATTTCTGTAACAAGACTATCGCGGCACTTTTTAGAAGGTATGACGTCGTACATAAAATCTCTACATCCTACCACCCTCAAACAAATGGTCAGACGAAAGCATCGAACAGAGAGATCAAGTCAATTTTAGAGAAGATGGTCCGCCCTGATAGGAAGGATTGGAGTGTGAGACTTGAAGATGCATTATGGGCATATAGGACGGCGTACAAGACACCCATTGGCATGTCCCCTTACCGGTTGGTATTTGGGAAGCCATGTCACCTCCCAGTTGAGTTCGAGCATAAAGCGTTTTGGGCGGTCAAACAATGCAATATGGACATCGAAGAGGGCAGAATTCAAAGGAAGTTACCGTTACAAGAATTAGAGGAGATTCGCAATGAAGTCTATGAGAATGCTGTGATTTATAAGGAGAAGAATAAGATATTTCATGACCAGCAGATCTCTAGGAAGACGTTCGAATGTGGGCAAAAAGTTCTATTGTACCACTCGAAATTGAAGTTATTTTCAGGTAAATTACGGTCTCGTTAGATTGGTCCCTTCGTTGTAACTAATGTCTTTCATTATGGTGCAGTGGAGATCCGGAGTTTAAGGACGGAGAAGAAATTTGTGGTGAATAGTTATCGTCTCAAGCCGTATTATGAAGGGGTTCCAGTTGAACGGGTGGAGATGATGCACTTGGAGGTCCCGATTTGCTTAGTTTAAGCAAATTTTGGGCTATGTCTAGTCAAAGACATTAAATAAAGGCGTTTTTTTGGGAGACAACCCAATTATTAGTTTTATTGCTTTTCATTATTCAATTCTTTTGTTTTGTTTTTTCTCAGTTGGGTGGTAGTCGGTCATAATATTTTCCTTTACTGTGACTAGGAAATGCAATCTTGGCGTGCTCACACTATGTTAGTGACTCCTGAGGTCAGTGGACGTTTATCAATTTTGGCGTGCCCACCCCATGTTGGTAAAATCTCAACATCTCGAGACGCTGATAGGAAGTGCAATCTTGGCTTGCCCATGCGATGCTTGTGTCTCCCAAGATCAGTGGACGTTTTATAATTTTGGCGTGCCCACGCGGTGTTTGACGATAAAAACTAAATCCAATAAAGAATAAAGAATAAAAAAATAAAACAATAAAAAAATATTATTTTCCTTTTAAATCTTAAGTTTTGTTTTCTTTTTGAAAATTCAAAATTTTGAAATATAAGTCGAAAAATGAAGAAACAAATTTTTGAGAAATAAAGAACCAAAAAAAAAATCATTTTCTTTACTTTTCTTTACTTTTTTCTCTTTTTTTTTCTTTCTTTCTTCTTTTTCTTTCCTTCTTTCTTTTCTTTCTTTCTTTCTCTTCTTCTTCTCCGCCGCTTCCCCTGTTTTCCCCCTTTCCTTCTTTCCTTCTGCACATCGCCGCACGCTTCTCTTCTCCTCCTCGCACCGCCTGCCCACGCTCTACAGCCACCACCACCAATTCGCGTTCGCCGCCGTTGCTGTCCGCCATCGCGCACCAGCAGCTCTACCATTCGCGCCGCCACTGTCTAGCGACGCCACCGCCCTCACCTCACTTTCTCTCACTTATCGCCTCCATCCTCCTCATTGCGCAGTTGCCCACCCTCCGGCCAAGTTGCGCCGCCACCAGCACACCTCTCTCCATTTCACCCACAGCCCAAGGCCGAGTCTCTCTCCTTGCTGCAACCTAGCACAGCCGCACGCCCAAGCGCGACCATCACGCCACCGCTTTCTCAGACGCTGCGCCTCCCTCCAGTTCGCTCCCACCTCTGTAGCAGCCTCAGCTCCACCGCCGCCTCCGAGCTCCAAGCTCCACCTCATGGACCACCACCAGCTCTCCTTCGCGCGCTGGTCGTCGGCTAGCTCTCTTCGCCGACGCCTTTTCCTCTTTGCCGCGCGTTACCACCTGCCAAAAATTGACAGGTGGAGGTATTGTAATTTCAATCTCGATTAGTATTTTTTTGGTTCTTATATTGCTGGAATTTGCGCTTTTGTTTCTTGGGTTTCTTGATAGATAAAAGCAAGAGGTGATTTGGGCTTTTTCTGGGGTTAATTTTGGTGGAACTAAATTTATTTGCTACTCCATTTGGGGATACTTTCTGGTCTTGATTATATTGTTGAATATTGTTTGGGGTTTGACTACTTGAGGTTTCTATTGCATTTAGGGGATAAAATTTGCGCTCTTGTACCAGTTCATTTGTTTGGAAATTGTTGGGAGTGATTTGGGAGCTACCTGTTAATCGGGTCCCATTTTAATCTCTGCTTTTTCATGGTACTGCTTGGTGTGTTCGGATTTATCAGAGCAGAGGATTGGCCATTTGATTTCACTTTTCCCTGTGCATACACCAGTGGTACTGGTGAGGGTAGTTTACATAATATTTGTTACTCCTGTGTTATTGGTTGCCTCACTGACTACCGGGCATTTTTATTGTGTTATTTCTATCCAACTTCTGTACTGCTATTGCTGGAGTGCCATTTTCTCGAGTCATTTGCTAATTTTAGTAGGTGGAATTGGGTACTTGACTGTCCAATTGGAGACAGTTTGCATTTGCTTGTTGAAATAGGTTGTCTCTATTTGCCTTGTTTGGGGGTATTGTGTCTCTTTGATCTCAATCACTAAGTTCTTGAGAGCATTTGTTGCACTTTGGACTGCCTTGATTCTGATTTTGACTACATTGGGACTACAAGTGCTTATTGATTGCAATTGCTATATGTGTTGGGGTATTCGTATAACCTGTGGCTGATTGAATTGTGCATTTTGTTCATTGGATTGTGCTTTTACATTGTGGGTACTTTGAATTTCTTGTTTCCATTATTTGTTGGAAATTGTTGCCTCTTGTCGATTGAAGTAATCTTAAGAACCAATGGTGCGGCCATGGTCTTCTTCTAAGTCCAGGACACCTAGAACTTCTCAGCCCCCTCCTCCCTAGCACTTCATTCCCGCCTTTGACTCCTCGCGCGACCCTTCTTCCTCTGGGAGGAAGGCTCGCCTTGGGAGGTAACGAGGTGTCCATACCTCTGACCCTGCACATTTTGGGGGTAATTTGAACTTCACAAGGGCAGCCGACAAGCGGCGATATGCTGAATGTTGTGAACGGCGCATTATACCCTGCCGATATCGGGACGCCGCCACTTTAGACCTTTTAAATATTCGAGTTGACTTTGATCGGTTGATCTAGGCTATTGGGTGGCATCCCTACACTTATATTGTTGACTGTCCGGCATTTGTCGAGTTGGTTGGGCAGTTCTATGCCACATTCGAGTTCGACCTCCCCAGGGGTTACACAGTTTCTACTCCTAATGTCATCCGTTTTAGATTAATGGGTCAAGAGTTCCACTATTCCATTACTGATTTCAATCTAGTACTTGATTTTATTGATCAGGCCTATGCCGAGTCTCGTGAGTATGCCGAGAGTGCATGTGACTACGTATAACCCTTTTTCTCCCGCTATCGACATATTTGGGAAGAGATGTCCGTAGACCGTGATAATTATGACTCTCGTCTATCTAAGGGTTTTTATTTGAAGGACCCGGCGTCTCGCTATATCCACCGTTTCTTGGCCTATAGTTTCTCGGGTAGGTGACTTAGTTCGGGCATTCTGTCTAACCCCGAATTTTTCTTTATTTGGTGCATGCATAACAATGTTAAGGTTAACCTTGGATGCTGGCTCGCTTCTCAGTTCAAATCTACTTTGCCTAAAAAGAAGCGCCCTTTGATTCTTGGGTCATACACTACTCACTTGGCTGTTAATTTGCATATACTTGATATTTCTAACCATGATTTGCATATAGCCTGTCACATGGAGCCCTTGGACATTCCGTGTTTAGCGAAAATGGATTTGGTTCGGGAGGGCGACGATGGATGGGAGGTTGTTCTCCCGGGATCGCTACGCTCTCCCCTCGATCATCTTTTGCCCGAGCCTCCACGAATGGCGGTGATCTCGGCCAGTCTACTTCCGCTCCGCCTCCTCCCACCCTAGGGGCCGACGATTGGCTCCAACTCTGGAACACTGTTGAGAGACTGGAGACTCGCGTGACCCACATTGGCATCAACTTGCATAGCATGGCGCAGAATTTAGCAGCATTTATGCATGATGCGGGACTTGCTCCTCAGTTCGCGCCCGACCCACCATTGTTTTGACGACTTCAGGGAAGTACTGTTGTCCTTCTCCTTCCTTTTTGCTGTTACATTATCACATTGAGGGCAATGTGTGACTTAGGTGTCGGGGGGTCAGTTTGGGTGCTAGTATTTCCAGTTTCCGATTTTTGGGTGTTTTTTCCTTGGTTTTTAGTTTAGGTGTTTTTCCTGTTTGACCTGGGTGTGAGGGGGACTTGGATTCGACTGGTGGATCTCTTCAATTTTCTGCATTTCTTTAATTTTCAGCTTGGCTTGCTGTTGTCTTGGTGAATATTTTGGCAACTCACTCTTCTATTGCTGGTTGTAGTTTATTCTATGAATTTAGTTTCGATGGCAAGTAAGAACATGTTGTCCTGGTGAATATTTTGAGTTTAATGATTTGGTGCAATTTGTGGCTAACTTGTTTAGACAATGTAAATATTTTGCTGGCACTGTTGTGTGGATTGGTCCCTTGTTGACCTTAGTTCTCCATGTTTAGGAGATGAAATGGGTCATGATCTTTAATTGTTTAGTATTTTGGTATTTTATTGAGAATAACATTGGCTATACTCCGCTAGTGTCGTTATCCAATAACCGGAAATTTTCACTAAAAGTGTCGATTCTCGTATCAAAAAGTGGCGATATTTATAAGTAGGTAGTCCTGGAGTTGTGAAAAGTTGAGTAATTGGGTTCTTTCATCTAAAAATGTAAGAATTCACGTCAAAAGACTTGAATGACTTGGAACTAAGCATTTATTCAATCAAAAAAAAGAACAAAAAAAAATAAAAAAAAAAGAGAGAACAGATGTGGAAAATATGTAAGTCCATGATCATGTTAGCCCGCCGATCCTTGGTTCTCAATGTTGAGATTTTGGTTGCCAGTTGACTTAATTGCTGACTGTTGCTAGTTAATATTTGGATTTCCTAAGCGAGTTAGCCATGAACTGGACGAGTCTGTGATCTTAGGAGCTAACTGGGAGAGATATGTCTTAACACTTAGCCACTAAACCTTTATTTTGGTATAAGCACAACTTGGCAATAGATAATGTGAGAGCCAGCCATTGTTGAGTTTAGTTGTTCTCATGCTTGAGGGCAAACATGATTCTGGTGTAGAGGGAATTGATAGGGTATTATTTGTTAGCAATTTTATTATTAATTTTTCCTTTGTCCCTGCCAAATATTGTGTTAATTGTTGACATCTACTCATATTTGATATATGGACTCAATTTCAGGAAGTAGAACAGAAAAGTACAAAAAAGGAGGGACTTTAGGGAGAAATTTGAGACTCCTAAGAGCTCAACAGACCTGGCCTACAAACGGGAGCAAGGAAACATTGAGTAGGGCCTGGCCCTTTGGTACTCTTTGTCTTCACTTTCGAAGGGAACCAGGAGGAAAAGAGAAAAGGCATTAGTTATTGGACTTTAAAAGGGAAGGAAAGAAACGTACAGAGAGGATAGTTTTTAGATTTTAGTTTTTCGGATAGTTTTTAGTTTTCTTTCTTTCCTTGTCAGGCGCATGCCTACTGTTCGACAATATTTCCCAACGGGAAAAACATCTTTTACTCTTGCTTTCTAGTGATTTCTAGTGAAAAACGTGATGCCTTTGCAATCAATTAATTCGCGTGGAGATTTATTTATGCAGCGTGGCTAAGCCTTTCATCTAGTCAAGAATCAACTAGACGGAGCAGTCCCGAATATCTGTGAGATCTAATTAGTTTTCATGCGTTCCTTAATTTGTTAATATTTGCACGTTGTCTATTTGAATTTTCGTGGGATTATTTTGTTAACTGGATGTCAAGGGCTCGATGTTCAATGCAACTTATTAATCTCTTGCCAATTTAGTCAATTAAATTCGTAATTATTTGATTGATTAATATTAGTGGCAATTGGCGTGTTTACATACTAGGGGAACGTGCAATCTAATTTAAGTAACCCTCGTAGCGTGTTATTGATTAGGGTTAGGTTTTTCTAGTTTTTAATGCAATTGAAAAATTAATTCCTACGGTCGTACCTAGGAGTATTTTTGGTTAGGGGTAATCAATGGTCGTACCTTGGTTATCAATAAATTAAGGAAAAATTGGTCGTTAGATTTCATCGGCGACTATAACTAGCCTATTAATGAATTAAGTGAACCTCCCTTGCATCAATGATCGGATGAATTGACTATGTCTGAGTAGTTGTATCCTTGACTAGAATTTATCTATTCTTGAATTAATTTCTGTCTACATTCGTGTTAGTTAATTATTCATTTTATTTGAATTGCTTAATTTTTTGTAGCTTTATTATGATAAAAACCCCCTTTTACCAATTGGAATCTCAAAGAGACAAATATCCCCAGTCCCTTAGGAGACGACCCTACTTGCCACTGTCTACCAATTAGTAAATTTTGTTAAATAATTAATTCTGGTATATCGGATTAAGCAAACTCTTTGGAAACATGGTAAATCAAGTAACTTATTACACACCTAGAGTCCCTGCTCCAGTACCTATAATTGATTATTGACCGCTTTTATTGGCAATTAAGTTTATTTTTATTATTTCACAGGTTCGGCACCTGTTAATATAAGGTGAGTATGTCTCTTTTGTCTTCAAGTTTTGGGTTATCAATCAATGACCACGGTTAGTTGAGGTGCATTTCTATGCATATCAAGGTTTGCATTCTTTTGAAAGTGTCGGGTTGAGATACTATCAATAAGTTTGCATCTTTGGGAGATTGTCGAGTTGAGATTTTCCATCTATTATGTTCCATAACCTAGTCACGATAGATCATTCCCCTGCCTGTGTAAATTGACTCTTCAAGAGTGGGAGTTTGGAGATTCAGATTCGCATTAAAATGATTTCCAAAATTCTGGTCGAGAGAAATAGACCATTGATGATTGATTTGCTGGTCCAGACGAATGCAAATTCATCCCAGGAAGACAAGAATATGATAATATTTTCAAATCATAGTTCAAGGTATCTTACACTTCGTGAACAAAATGAAGGGCAATAAAGGGGCGATGGCAGTTAAAATAGACTTGGAAAAGGCCTATGATTGCATCAGATGGAGTTTTCTCAAGCAGACTTTAGAGCTTGAGAAGTTTTCAAATGCGTGTATGCCAATTCTATGGAGATATTGTGGAATGGAGGCCTTCGGTAGAGAGATCCTTTGACTTTGTACCATTTTGTGATGTGTATAAAGAGGTTGGGATAGCTCATCAATGAAGTAGTAGATAGGAAGAAAGAGAAACTAGTAAAGGCTTTAAAGTCAGGGTCCCTATGACACACTTACTTTATGTAGATGACCTTTTGCAGTTCGCAGAAAACCAATAACCAACAAGCTAAAGTAATGAGACACATTTTGAGATAGTTCTGTGGATTGTTTTGGTAGAAGGTGAGTAACAGTAAGTCAAAATGTATTGCTCACCAAATTTCAGCATTAAAAGAGCAAATTTCTCAAAACTACAAATAGGAATTCCACTCATAAAAGATTTGGGAAAGCATCTAGATATGCCTACATAGTAGAGTCATGAGGCATATTTTCAGTGATATAGTTGATAAAGCGCGGAAAAGGTTAGTTGGATGGAAGAGAAAATTTTGTCACTTACTTAAATCAAGACTGATAGCCATTCCCTTCTATGCCATAAAAACAACCGTATTCAAGAATGCAATATTTGAAGAAATAAGGAATTATGTGAGGGGTTTTCTTTAGCCGGATGTGAAGAAATAGAGAATTATTCGCGAAATTACAATTACTTTATCTTATTTTTAAAAATATATTTTGGAATTCTAAATTATATTTTGGAATTCTAAATTATAATTTTTATTTGTTCTTTAGATCTTTAGTATCCATCCTTCAGGTTTGTTCCTTGATATCTGTGTAGTTTGATGATGTTACTTCTATCATTACTATATATTTTAATAAAATTATGATGAAATTGTATGGATTTGTATTTTTTTTAAAATTATTTTTGTTATTTTAGTCTACAGTAACACTCTAAAAATAATTCCAAAAATGCACATAATCTCAAATGTATCTAAAAAATAAATAGAATCAAATACCTAAACAATTTTTACCCTCTTTCTTCTTTTATCTACTACCACCCACCACACACTACTACCACCACTGTCATCCATTGCTACTATCCACCACTGTCATCCATTGCTACTATCCACCACTGACACCATCCCCTCCTTATTCCTTTCTCCAACTTGTCATTCTTTCTTCGCTTTCTCCCTCTTTCTCCTCCATTTTCCTCTCTCTTTTTTTTTCCTTCCCTTCCTCCATTTTCTAAGATGTTCCATCCCATCCCTTCTCCTTTTCGGAGTGACCAGGAGTTCCTTGTAGGAAGTTGCGACCAGATCTGAATCTAGTTGCTACTGGAGGTCATGACCAGAGGGTTTTCTGGCTACAACCCTTCTCTGGCTACAACCCTCTGGTAGCAAACAGAAAGGTGAAGGGAGGGGTGGGGAAGGGAGGAGGGGAGGGAAGGAGAAGAAAGGGGAGGGAAGGAGAAGAAAGGGAAGAAAGGAAGAGGGAGGAAAGAGGAGGAGAAATGGGATGGTGGCATATCCAAAAAATTTTAAATTCTAAAAATGTCTCAAAATATATTCTAAAAAACATCATCAAAAACATTTCTAACAATATCTAACCATTTATAGTAAAAATTTTTCACATGTATATACTATTACAGTAAAATTTAAAAAAATACCCCAAAAAATCCAAATCACACAGAGCTGATGTTTTATCCCAAAAAAAATTTCCAAATTTTGTTGCAAATTTGGCGTATGTGGAACTAGATTTAATATGCATGAAGAGTTCAGAGATCAACTTGAGCAAAACCTTCCTAATAGGCAAAAATCGAGAAAAAGGAAAGATTGTAGCGGCCGAAATGATATCCATACCCATTTTAGTGGTTTCTATATTATTTGCAAGGAGTAAAGACTAGTGCCGCGGCTCACCCGAGAAGCAACATCTTTCTATTTACTTCGTGTATCAACACTACCATTATGATGTTTAATTGCATCAAGGAAGCATTGTTAAGTTGTATTGATTTTGGTTCTTAAGAGTCACTTAAGTTGGTAGGGCTATTAATTAGATAATCGTACTCAAACTCTCTTCCCTTTTATAGTTTTATCCTTATAAGATTTAAACTCTCTCTTAAATTGAAATTATTATATTGATCTTGGACTAAAGTGGAAAATCAAATTCACTAAGGTAGAATACATTAACTATCGCAGTGACTACGCCTTTTAAGTTAGGTTACATTAACCATTCTTAGGAATTGATTGACACGAACTTATGAGATAGATTGCTGACTTCTGTTGTAGTTTTAAACCACCTCTCTTAGATCAGTAGCAACCACCAATGTTAATGGTAGTAGAAAAAGAAAAGTTGCAATTGAGACTTCGGGCTTACAGCTCATAAGCACAATAAGAAAGCGTGATTTTTTAATTAGGCATAACATAAACAATACACACAATTAGAACAATAAACAAGTTCAACATTTTAACGGGAATAAGAACCACTTTAAACTGCATAAAATGGAGCTAGACCACGCTCACTTTTATTTAGTGCCGATAAAATTATTAGTTATGGACCCAAATTGATAAACAAGTATATACTTACAAGAAAAATTACAAAAAAATTAATATAAGAGGCAAAGGGAAATTTTCTTCTACTATTTGCATGGAGGCTTTGGCAACTTTTGAGACCTAAAAACTAAAAAACCGAGGCAACTGACTATTTAAAAAGCCTTATGCGACTGACTTCTACATCCGACCTTAAACTCAATCACGGCTCTAGTTGCTTTCAATAGGAAAATGATACGGAAGGAGTGTCTAAAAAAAAAAAAACTTGAAGCACTTCTTACACTTTATCTAATACAAATGAAGGGAAGGAGTGTCTAAAACTTTTTGAAAAGTACTAATATCATGTTATCCTCAACACTAAAGGGATTTAATCGCATGCAACCAACCAAAATAGACATAATAACACATACATAGACTAACCAATAACAACATGACATTTAGACCATCACTTAATTAATAATATTAAATATAAAAGGTTTGGTTTAACTTCATGTATAGCCTCCCTTAAACCAAACTCCTCAGATCTGGAAATGTCCAACATCTTCTCTGTCTTCAATGCCTTTGTAAAAATATTCGTTACTTGCTCTTCAATTCTGCAATAATCAATGTCAAATCTCCTTTTCTCAAACCAACACACATATATTTTATACTTGATATCTATGTGCTTGCTAGCCCATGATGATCTGGATTTTTGGACAACTCAATCACTAGCTTATTGTTACAATAAATTTTCGTAGGATCAATATGTTTGTGTTGTATAACACCAAGCATGTGATGCAACCATAATATGTTTGAGTAGTATTGTTAGCTGCTGCAATATATTCTGCCTCTATGGTAGATAATGCAATCATATGCTTGTGCTACTTGAAATTCCAAGAAAACACCCCAAAACTAATAAAAATGCATAACCGCTTGCTTAGTACCAGAACAACTAAATATACATGATTAATTCATGGATTGCTGAAGAGGTTTTGCTCTCGTGGTTAAAGTTGAGATTTCAAAATTTAGAGATTTTGGGTTTAAATCATCCTTTCTCTCCTCATTTCTTAAATCTCACTATTGGCACGAAGAATCCCTGTGCACACAGCAGAAGCAATTCTAACACATAAAAAATATGTGAGAAGAGGAGGAGAACAAACACTCAATAATTTATTTAACTCAAACAAATATTAAGTCATAACCTTTCACTCACGACAACTCACAAATCTCAACTATGAGATTTTCTCTCAAATCTAATCTCTAGACTCAACTCAACTCTCCACACCACTTCTCTTCACCTAATAACCTACTAGACTAGTAGTATTTATAGGTTCTAAAACTTCCTAAAACAAATATAATTGTAAACCAAAACTTATTTGGAAATTGACTTGAGATTTCCTAATCGAATATGGAAACTAAACAAATAAGATACCAAAAGGAATTAGGAAACTAAATACTAAAATAGCTTGGTTTAATTTCCTTCATTGCCTCCCTTAAACCAAGCTCTTGATGTTGTTATCTCCAATTCCATCCCTAGCTTGAATCTCCATGAAAAATTCAGTTGCTGTATAGATGATATGGAATTCCAACTTGTAATTGATCTCTAATTTCATCTTTACGCGCGATGGTGGATGAAACTTGTGCTTCTCAAACAATTTCTTCTCTTGATCGCTCTTGTAAAGAAATTCAAATATATCCACCAATTCTTTATTAGATACTCCACAATTCAATTCATCCATATCACCAATAAAGCCTCCAAAGATCAGAAAATCATAATTTTTACCAATAAGGTTTTCAACATCACCATATTTTTCCTTTAGTTTTTCAACACTAACAACTGCATCAACTTTTGCAGTATCACAACCTTCAATTAATTTGTCAACCTCACAATTGATTTCAACCAATCTCATCACATGATTTTTCTCTTCAAAAGATTCATCAACCTCAATAAAGTCAACAATTTCTCTATCATCATGATTTTCAATCACATCTTTAATTTGATCAATGATAAGTGACTAATTTACGTAATAATTGTATGATATTTCATATTATTTTTAGTCACTTTAGTTATATTATTGGAAGAAAATGAATCATTTTGGCTATAATTGGTGAAAAATGATTTTAAGTGATTAAATGAGGATTTTATCACTTTTTAGTGGAATTTGCGCATTTTGACAGTTTTTGACACATCTTCGTATTTTGGCTATAACTTGAGCTACAATGATCGGATTGAGATGATTCTTGAACCATTTGAAGATAAGAGATACATCTACAACTTTGGTGAAGACATCTGAATCCAGTTTGAAGGTTTTCCAAGTCAAAAAGCCGAATTACAGTAGCTAATTTCTACTGATCGAAACTGGAACATGGCAGTGAGCAGGTAAGGGTATTTCGGTCAATTCTCAGCCCACAAAAATTCAAATGAGGTGATTCTTGATGCATTGGAAAGCTAACTCAAAAGGCTACAAGTTTCATGTTTTGGTCAAGAGCTAAATCAGCTTTTATCATCAAGAAAAATGCAGTTGAAATTGAGTCAAAATCGGAGCAGAGCTGGAAATTGATCCAGAAGTGACCAAATGGTCACTGTATCAATCCGGCCGGATTTAAGACCGGATTTATGGCCGGATTGTGGTCAGAGAAGTCTGCTCTTTACGCGGAAAACTCAATTTCACCTCCACCAACTCACATGTGATGCTATACATGTGAGAAACATTCCAAGCTGTAAAAGGGAGATGTAATCCTCATTTCTTGACCACCTTTCATCATTAAAGAGCCAAAATTCATTGCAAGAAGAAGAGGGAGGGGGGAGACCAAAGATTGGGGATCCAACAGTAGAATAGAGAGAGATACGGGAGAAGCTTGAAGTTGCAGAAATGTAGTTCTTTCATCTCCCTAGTGTTAGTTTAGCTTAGTATAGAGTAGTATAGTTTGTCCATTCTTGTTTATTATCTAGATTAGGATGAAGATGGAGGATGAAGAAGGCAAGGAAGAAAGCTCATGTGACAAGGGTTGTATTCCTTCCAAACTCTTTATCTTTTGTACTTGATTCCAAGTTTAGTTAATATACAAGTTCTGGATTTTGTGTTCATTATGTATTTTTAAAGTTTATACCTTGGGTTTGGTTGAACTTTCTATGATTGTTAGTGTTTATTATTTGGTTATTTGATTGCTATGATTTGAGCAAGTTATTTAGCACTTTGACTCCTTAAATCATGATTAATCTGGTACCATTAATTATGATTATCTAAGGTGTTGTTTCTGCAATGAAAATTGAGATTTAACACTAGTTCAAGAAGTGCTAAACATAGGGAGTACACTCACGAAAGTAGAGGTGCATCTATGTGGTTTTAGTGATTCATTTCATGTAATTTCACTGAAGAAATGAACTTGTAGCTAATTTCATAACCATGAGAATAGGTATGGATTAGTTATGAGTATAATTGATTCACTACGAAAGTAGGTTTCACATGTTTAAGGAAATTACACCATAACTAGCCTAGATAGTAGTATTCAATGATCCAATTATAGCACTTGCATGAGTAGTTAGGGATACCACAACCTAAGGAGCTTTCATTTGCTATTTTCTTGCATAATTTCAGTAGGTTTTAATTTGTTATAATTCATTGATAGTCTAAATAATAGAGAAGGTTTAGTAGAACCGGTAATTGCAATCTTCCTTGTGGGATCGACCCTTAATACCCTATACTCGCTCACGATTCGTATACTTACGATAAATCGCGTGTGGGGTATTTAAGAGTTTATAAATGTAAAATTTGATTAGGATGAGATTAATTGTATATGTATACTCCGCGCACGTCAAGTTTTTGGCGCCGTTGTCGGGGAAGATTTGGCAATATCGGTGTGAAGAACAACTTTATTAGTTTAGACATAATATTAGTTATAATGTGAATGTTATTTTCTGTTATTTTTGTGTTTTATGTGTGTGTGTGTTTCATTACCTATTTTTCTTACTAATTTTGCTTTTGAGGTTGTTTAAAAGCAATTTTAGGTGATGAGAGGGGTAGGTCAATTTGGAGGACAATGCTTGAGAAGTGGAAGAATGGCAATGGATGGTTATCAAGTGCAAAGCTCCTTCAACAGAGGTAACCAAGAATTTGCTGAATGTATGTCTTTTGAAGATGGTATAAGGTGCTTAAAGGCTAAATTGGATGTTATGATGTTACAAGTTCAACTGGACACAATTATGCATGAAATTGAGCAAGGGAGGAATGCTAATGCTTTTAATTCTTATCATGTGATTTGTGACTTGTGTGGAGGTTATCATTTTACTAATACATGTATGCAAGCACAAAATGTGGATTATTATGATGAATTAGAGCATTACAATCCTTGTTTTGATCAATACAGTGCTAATTGGAGCAATTCTCCTGCTTATGGTTGGCAAAATCAATGTGCATATAGTGATTATCCGTATTTTTATGATTACCAACCTGAAAGTGTCCAATATGAATCAAAACCATCTTGGGAGTTGGCAATAGAAAGGTTAGCTAATGCACCTCTACCTTGGGAGTTAGAAAGTGAACCATTAGTTAATGATTCTAATGCATCTTGGGAGCTAGCTGTAGAAAATTATTCTAATCAATTTGATTCAGCAATAGAAAAGCTAGCAAATGCAACTTCCGACCGTTTTGATAGGATTGAGGAAAGAATAGATGAATTAGCTTCTCACTTTGGTAGAATACATGAGCAATTGAATGAATTGCGTGGAGTTATTTCCTCTAATAATTTGCAAAATGATCCTAGCATGAATGGTGGGAATGTTGTATGTGAAAATGGATTGCATTTTGATCAAAATGATGATTCTAACTTGTGTTTTAATGAGCAAATATCCATTTCATATGATAATATCTTTGAAACTAACTTTGAGCCTCAAGAAGTGAGTTTTAATGACTCATTTTTCACCCCTCTTGAGGAGTGCATTGAAAGTATAGGTTCTAAGGGTATTGCTGCCCAAGATACTCTCATGACATTTCCTTTGGTAAATTCTCAAGTGGTGCATATTCAAGGTAATATCTATGAAACACTTGGGATAGGTAAGTCACTTTCATTTCTCACATCATTAAATCATGTGGCTTTGGCTATAAAGTCACCATTTAATGATCCACCACGGCCTAAAATGGTGGATTATTCGTTAACTAAACCTCCTTGAAAAATGAGGAGAAATAGTCAAGCTATTGACTTTAAAGAAGCGCTTATTGGGAGGCAACCCAATGTTTGTTTAAGTTGCTGTTACTTTGGAGTGATTTTATGTTTAAAGTATAAGTTTGAGTAATTTTGTTGTTTTTCATTTGTAAGTTTTGGAAAAGTGACCAAATGAGGTGAAAAAGGCGAAGTTTGATCAAAGATCTCAATACCTCAAATTCAGTAATTGTGGTTTTTGATGCATTAAAGAGGTTTAGAATGCATGTTTAGATCATTTTACATGTGCGTGAATGGTTTATTTTGACATAGAAATGATCTAGGGTGTATTTTGAATAATTGGGGTCAAACTGAAAATTACAAAAATTCTGCAACAAGTGCAGATTCAATGGATCCGAGGCCTCGGATCCACTTCTGCAATCAGAATTTTTTTTTTCCAGCTCACTGGCCAGAATCCGGCCGACAATCCGGCCGGATATCGGGCCAAAAAGCGGCCGGATTCTGGCGATATTTCAGCTTCAAGAGGAATCCGTGAACGGATTCCTAACAATTCCCCTTCCTTTCTCCTTCAACCTACACACACACTCACACCTCAAACACACACCACTCACTAAAACACCACTTTTCACCATTTAATCTTCAAATAACCTTCACCAAATCACTTTCTCCCATCTTTTAGAGTGAATTTCATAGTACATATTCTTTCAAAAATAACTCTAAAGTGGATTCAACCTTACCAATAGTTAGGGTTGTACTTTCTTGAATCACTCAATTGAGGTCAAATTGGAGTAAGTTTCTTGGGGGTTTTCACATCATGTTTATCACTTAACATCACCAAACCAATTTGAGGTAACAATTCTTCACCTAACTTTGTTATTTGAATTTTGCCATGGTTGAATATTTTTTATTTTTAGGCAATTTTTATATGTGAAGTTAGGTGTATTTATTTGAGCTTATTGATGTTATTGGTGATTGTTAGTGATAAATATATTTTGTGATTTGCATTTATTGTATTTATTTGGTGAATTCTTGCTAGTTTTATGCTTAATTTGGCTTGGTAACAAAGTTGCATATTAAGTGGCCAATATAGCATTTTAATTAGCTTAGTGGGAGTTTTTGATATTCATGTGAGTAATTTAGATTACCTAATGAATGAAAAGGTGCTTGATTGAATGATTTCTTGAATTCTTAGGTAATTCTAAATGGAACTTATATAAATGGAACTTATTTTGTTCATGATTGTGGATTTATTATGTGAAATTAGCTTCCTTTGCTTTGGATACTAATGCATATATTTGATTAGCAAAGATTAGCTCACTTCATGTTTTTATCCCATGAACATTGTATGGTTCCACATGCTCGATCATTTTTCCTTTTCCTCGACTTGCATGTTTTCTTCTTGTTGATTGGAACCGTTTATTTTTAAGAAATTTATTTGTTTTGATTTTGTCTTTTTCAGGGTGCAATAAGTGAACTCTCCATTCTTTCTCAAATACGGTTGGAAATTCATCACATTGCCATGGATTTGGATCGCGCAAGTCATAAGGGGAGTATTTTCTTTTACTCTTTATTTATTTTCCTTTTCTCACATTGAGGACAATGTGAAGTTTAAGTGTGGGGAGGAAATATTTGAACTTGCAAATACTTTCTATGTGATGATATTTTGTAGATTTAAATGCTTAGAAATGTTGGAATTGTGTTTGAATTATTTGCCATGTGGATAATTTGCTTGAAATTGGGTTTGTTGGCAGGGAGTTTTCATCCATTTATAAGGAGAAACTCTGTAAAAAATTTTCTAAAATCTTTTCCAATATTTCACTATAGCCCAAAAGTTCTTCAAATTTTTGCATTTTCATTCAAAAAGGGCTAATTTGTTCCAACCTTAAGTGTTTGATTCTTCCAATTGTTGAAACTTTATATGTATTTTGGAAGGTTTAGTCCTCATTTAACTTGAAAATGATTATTATGCAATTAGGATTTTTACATTTTAGAAAGTATATTGGTAAAGTGAGGAAAATTATGCCTATAATTTTACATGTTTAATGAAATTTCTTCTCTTTACTTAATTTTATAAGTAAGTGATTGATATAGTTGATAAAAGGTTATACTCCTCCTTTGATTAGTCTTATATATTTTCTAAGAGGGAATATCTATTTATTGTCTTTATTTCTAAAAAATAATAATAAGAAAAAAAAAGAAAAAAAAAAAAGAGAAAAATAAATATTCTACTCCAATGATTTTTGTACCGAGTAACCGGGGGTTGGCATCTACAAATGTCGATTTTCGCGTAAAAAGGTACTTGAATTAAGAATATGCATGGCAACTTGAATAAGTGAAATGTTGAGTAACCGGGAATCTTCACCTAAAAGTGTCGATTTTCGCGTAAAAAGGCATTCTCACTATTTAAGTAAAATTAGTATGAATAATTCCCTCTTAGTTGTAAAATCTTGAGAAAAAGATAATTATAGGAGGAGGAAGGCTATAAATCGACTATGTGATTTACTTATTTGTGAAATTAGGTTAGGGTAAGAGATTACGTTTAACTTGTTAAATTAGGGCATAATTATCTTTCCTTTACCTGATATTATGAGTATTTAGTGTAAATTGAATAATTGTATAATGATTATTTTCCTAGTCTTGAGAAATTAAATTTGACAAAAATGCATATATTGTTTCACCGCTTGAATCATTGTAGTTGATTATGTGTGGATTGCTTGAGGACAAGCAATGATTTAAGTGTGGGGGAGTTTGATAAGTGACTAATTTATGTAATAATTGTACGATATTTCATATTATTTTTAGTCACTTTAGTTATATTATTGGAAGAAAATGAATCATTTTGGCTATAATTGGTGAAAAATGCTTTTAAGTGAATAAATGAGGATTTTATCACTTTTTAGTGGAATTTTGCGCATTTTGACAGTTTTGACACATCTTCGTATTTTGGCTATAACTTGAGCTACAATGATCGGATTGAGATGATTCTTGAACCAATTTGAAGATAAGAGATACATCTACAACTTTGGTGAAGACATCTGAATCCAGTTTGAAGGTTTTCCAAGTCAAAAAGCCGAATTACAGTAGCTAATTTCTACTGGTCGAAATTGGAACAGGGCAGTGAGCAGGTAAGGGTATTTCGGTCATTTCTCAGCTCACACAAATTAAAATGAGGTGATTCTTGATGCATTGGAAAGCTAACTCAAAAGGTTACAAGTTTCATGTTTTGGTCAAGAGCTAAATCAGCTTTTATCATCAAGAAAAATGCAGTTGAAATTGAGTCAAAATCGGAGCAGAGCTGGAAATTGATCCAGAAGTGACCAAATGGTCACTGTATCAATCCGGCCGGAATTTGGCCGGATTTAAGGCCAGATTTATGGCCGGATTGTGGTCAGAGAAGTCTGCTCTTTATGCGGAAAACTCAATTTCACCTCCACCAACTCACATGTGATGCTATACATGTGAGAAACATTCCCAGCTGTAAAAGGGAGATGTAATCCTCATTTCTTGACCACCTTTCATCATTAAAGAGCCAAAATTCATTGCAAGAAGAAGAGGGGGGGGAGACCAAAGATTGGGGATCCAACAATAGAATAGAGAGAGAGACGGGAGAAGCTTGAAGTTGCAGAAATGTAGTTCTTTCATCTCCATAGTGTTAGTTTAGCTTAGTATAGAGTTGTATAGTTTGTCCATTCTTGTTTATTATCTAGATTAGGATGAAGATGGAGGATGAAGAAGGCAAGGAAGAAAGCTCATGTGACAAGGGTTGTATTCCTTCCAAACTCTTTATCTTTTGTACTTGATTCCAAGTTTAGTTAATATACAAGTTCTGGATTTTGTGTTCATTATGTATTTTTAAAGTTTATACCTTGGGTTTGGTTGAACTTTCTATGATTGTTAGTGTTTATTATTTGGTTATTTGATTGCTATGATTTGAGCAAGTTATTTAGCACTTTGACTCCTTAAATCATGATTAATCTGGTACCATTAATTATGATTATCTAAGGTGTTGTTCCTGCAATGAAAATTGAAATTTAACACTAGTTCAAGAAGTGCTAAACATAGGGAGTACACTCACGAAAGTAGAGGTGCATCTATGTGGTTTTAGTGATTCATTTCATGTAATTTCACTGAAGAAATGAACTTGTAGCTAATTTCATAACCATGAGAATAGGTATGGATTAGTTATGAGTATAATTGATTCACTACGAAAGTAGGTTTCACATGTTTAAGGAAATTACACCATAACTAGCCTAGATAGTAGTATTCAATGATCCAATTATAGCACTTGCATGAGTAGTTAGGGATACCACAACCTAAGGAGCTTTCATTTGCTATTTTCTTGCATAATTTCAGTAGGTTTTAATTTGTTATAATTCATTGATAGTCTAAATAATAGAGAAGGTTTAGTAGTACTGGTAATTGCAATCTTCCTTGTGGGATCGACCCTTAATACCCTATACTCGCTCACGATTCGTATACTTGCGATAAATCGCGTGTGGGGTATTTAGGAGTTTATAAATGTAAAATTTGATTAGGATGAGCTTAATTGTATATGTATACTCCGCGCACGTCAATCAATGATTTCTCTTTCTTTCTCAACCACTTGAGAAATTTCTTCTTCAATAACAATTTCTTCATTTTCATGTGTATCGACAATTGTTACAATTTCTTCTTTCTTTGCCTCATCAAAAACTTCTTTTTCTTCTTCCTCATCACAAATTTCTTCTTCACCATGACCATAGGAATTTGTTAAAAATTTCCATGCCTCCTTCGCTGTCTTTACGTGTATGAATTGTTTGGCTACATGTGACTGGATTTGGGTATGGAGATAGTATAATGCCTTATAGTTCTACTGTTTATTCCTCTCTAATTATTCAACTGCATCCCTTAATAATTCTGTGCCTTCTATAGGTTCCATGAACCCCTTTTGGATAATCTTCAAAACTCTAATAGTTTTGAAAAAATTCTTCATCATCGGCCTCCAATTCTCAAAATTGTTTTTACCATTAAAGATAAATACACCACAACATGGTAAATAATGCGGATCCATATTTTAATTTCACAAACAAGCCCTAGGATCAAAGCCTAGAGTTTTGATACCACTTGTTAGCATGAAGAATCCCTGTGCACACAGTGGAAGCAATTCTAACACATATAAAAAATATGTGAGAAGAGGAGGAGAACAAACACTCAATAATTTACTTAACTCAAACAAATATTAAGTCGTAGCCTTTCACTCACGATAACTCACAAATCTCAACTATGAGATTTTCTCTCAAGTCTAATCTCTAGACTCAACTCAACTCTCCACATCACTTCTCTTCACCTAATAACCTACTAGACTAGTAGTATTTATAGGTTCTAAAACTTCCTAAAATAAATATAATTGTAAACCAAAACTTATTTGAAAATTGACTTGAGATTTCCTAATCTAATATGGAAACTAAACAAATAAGATACCAAAAGAAATTAGAAAACTAAATACTAAAATAGCTTGGTTTAATTCACTCACCCCTCTCTACTTAAAAAAAAAGATAAATTCACAAATCAATTTGAGCATACACTTTGTCGGTGACTAAAGTGAGAAAAAGTAAAATTACTCGGTGACCAAGATAAAATTCACTCTCTCTAGCAAACTAAATTCTTCTCTTAAGTCGAACACTGCTACCACTAATGTTCTCTTGTGGTATGCTGCTTTTTGATATCCTGAGGCAACGATTTTAATTGGATCCACTACTTGTGTCATCACCATGCAATAATCATGTTTTCATTTCATGCTTGTTCCAATTTGCATTTTCAACTACCTCTGGAATAGAATATAGTTAACAACGACTTTTCATGATTCGTCATTTTTCTTGATTATATTTTATTTCCTCCAAAGCTGCTTTTCTTTTCTTTTTTTATTTTTTTAATTTCTCCAAAGCTGCTATAACACCTGCTTTAACAATTTTTATTTTGTGGATAATTGTTCAGCTTTTTTTGGCAAAGGTTTAACTTTTTTTTTTTCTAAATAAAATATCCTTTTGTGCTGCTAAAGTGAATAAGTGTAAGATTCGTTTCACGTTCTATATACATATTTAAGCATGTGGCTCCTATCATACCAAAATTATAAAATTTGTCGATTGATATCTTAAACTTTTTTTACAATGAACATCAGTCAAGATCATTACTATAAATTCAGCCAAAATGTATTCCACAGCACACCCCAGTTTTCTCCAAAGATCACAAACAGCAAATATGTCAAAGACATCAGCCACATTCATTCTCTTCATGGTTCTATTCACCTTTGCAACTTGTAAGTTTTTTCTTTTTCAAAATTAAAATAATCAAGTAAAGTATAGGTCGATTGCTAAAATCTTTTTTCATTTTATTTCTTTTTTTTTCCTCCTCATCTTCGAACAAATTAAGCCAATTTGATTGTCAAATTTTTCTTTTTTTGGGGATATGTAGCTATACGCAGCTAATTTGTCCATGGCAACAATGGAAACAACAGAAGCGGAAACGCTGAAGACAACAATCTCCAGAAAACTGATGCAACAAATCCAGTGCAGTCAAATTGCTTGTGGTTTGGACATAGGCTGCAATTATTGCGGCTGTTATGGGTACAAATGTTTGGGGTATTGGTATAGAAGCTGCACTTGGGTAAGGACAAACGAGGACAGTCTCCATGCTGGGGGGTGATAAAAATTGTTCTAGCTAGTACTTCTGTACGTTGTTTCGTCAATAACACCTTTGTGCTTCCTCATGGTCATGAAGGTGAAAAATGATTAATGTTTTTAAGTTAATTTTGAATGGGTTTGAAGTTCTATATACACACATATATATATATATATTGCATTGGAATTTTTTTCCCACTGAATTAATAAAAGGAGTGGCCATCAATTACAATGATTACCATCACACTCCGAATCCCACACTATGGGACATTTAATTTTTTTTTTAATAATCCTTAAAGTTGTGAATTACTAATAACTTGAATTAAGTATTTTCGACTCATGATAGAGTGTGTGTAATATTCCTATTTTTTTTCACTTACCATATTACTAAATAATATTATTACTCCAATTTTTTTGCCACAAGATTCAATGAATATAATCGCTATTAAGATCACATTCTATTCTTCTTAGTTTTCTTAACAAGACATAACATATTCAGGAACGCCAGTAATTTGTGATCAATCAAACTATTTGCTTTTTCTTATTTCAATCAACTAATTAACATATTACTTTTTTTATAACATTGTTTTCTCCAAAATAAAGTTTATAAATTCTAGCATGGGATTTATATACTCAAAACACAAAGCCTAAATCTTATTTTCTTCTCTTACGTTACAAGGTGAGATTGAGGGTGAGAGCAAGAAAACATTTGCGATAGGGGCTTGACAAGGAGAGGGAGAAGGAAGGCCGACCATCGCGGTAATTTGTCAAGCAAGAACTCGAACTTGTCGGCTTTATGCGTTATTAGTCAGTTAAGCATCTTTCTTGATCAAATCTAGTGGTATTAGTAGTAGCCGCAGCCGACCTGAAAATCATAGATATATTAATTCATGGGATGATCTTTCTTATGTCATGTAGTAAATCAAAGTTTGACTTGCCTGAGTTTTCACTTTTAGCAAACTACTGATTACTTTAAGAACGTACTGGCCATTGAATGTAGTGTTTACTTGGAGGCTCAAGAATGCATGAATAATATAAAGTTGCGAACATGATTCCATTGTCCTATGTGGCTCTGTACATGCATTAAGAATGGAGCCAAATCTGTTACTGCAATCTTTTTTATTTAAATCCTTTAATACAAATTAATAAGAACCTTAAATTAGTATACCTTTCTTTAAGCATGCTTTGATAGATCGTAATTATGCTAGAAGAACTTGTGAGTTATTAACTGTTAGTTTATCAAATCTCATAATTCCAATCATGGATGGCCGTTGTTCAAATACAAGTTCATAGAACTATCATGCTTTCTATTTCACATCCGCCACAATTTAAACAGGCCAAACTATCGTTTTTATCATGATTGATTAATAGAATATTAAAGACTAAGAATGCTAATATTTGTTTTCGTGGCTTGAACACTGACCATCAGTTTCAGTACCTCGCAAATGCTTTATAATACCACTTTGATTAATATAGACCAATAGTCTTGATTTATAATGTGATCCATATGAGTTTTTCTTTCTTTCTTATTCAACGAATTCTAAAGCATCGAGTTAGACTAATAATAGATCTGACTAGTTACATGATCAAGTTATAAGAATATAACTAGGGACTATCTCTCGGTTTCTTGCATATTAGTATGCTTAGGAAGAATTCAAGAATAAAAAACACCTTGCTATGACTTTCATTAATGATGTCACCGGTTACATGTACTTTTGAGAAAAGTAATATGATCATTTTGATCATTAAAAGTAATTATTGTTAATTAGCAGCCTAGTTTTATAATGAGTAAATTTTATATATACTGACGATGTATATATACACGATCACGGTTGGATATACGATATATATGCAAAATTAGAGTTTCAAATTTGAATTCAGATTATGTGTCATGCATCTAATGGCGAAAGTATATACACTGTCAGTATATAAAAGATTAATCTTTTTATAATTATCATGTATTATTCAGAAATGTCTCATTTAGTTTTAAGGCTAATTTTTAAACCTTTAATGTACCAAAGTTACTACTAATTCACAACAATAATTGCATTTATATCAAGGTCATTTTATGATCGTTATGGCCTGCAAACGGTAACTTAATAACGGTGGCATCCTAGTTGGTTAAGCTAATTAAAAGACTTCTTTAAATGCATGACCTTTCTAAAATAAAGACTCAGCTAATTTCACTAAACTTTCCTTAATGATTGACTTTCCAAGAATATGGACCTTTGTAAATTAGGGTTCTATCCAAAGTTAGGAAGACTTACCAAAATAGTAACCTTCTAAGAAGGGAAACTTTCTAAATGGGAAGCTTACGTGAAAGGGAAATGTTAAATATAGAAATTTTACATGTTTAGGAATGTTAAGTATCCTATGGTTACACAGCTCTAGGGATGATTTAAAAAATAAATGTTGAATGATCAATGCAGTAAAGTAATAGATTTATATGTCATTTCTCTAGGGTTAGAAGGCAAGGATCAAGAACCCTAGTAGGACTTCCTATCAAGTTAATTGAGGTGAGTGGGATTCACTCTGTATTTTCATAAATACGCTTTTATAATGTTTAATGAAGTGTTACTTTCCATATGAAAATGGAACTTGTATGATTATATTTGTCGCACCTAAATGTTTCTTACTATGAAAGTTATATGTATATGGCATGTTAAATGTAAATGTTTATTCAATGTAGCATGAATTGTTTGAGTGAATGTGGATGCTGATGTAATGGCTCTAAAGGTCACGGCATAATCTATAGGGGTTATTGTCTTAGAAATATCAATATAAAATAAAGTAAATTGCAATAATGGTCAAAGTGTACTCCGAATGTTCATTTGACTTCCCGTTCTAGTGAAGTTAATCACTAGACTGAGTACTCAGCGTCGTTAAAGGTGTGTAACTGTTAAGAGTCGATAAATGTTTAATGAATATTTATATGTTATACAAATGTGCAAAGAATGGTTTATCTTAGTGTAATTTGTGTGCTTCTGTATACACTTATTTGCAAATGTATGAATATATATATATATATGGAAAAATCGTTCAAAACATCCATCACATTTAATAAAATAACTTTTTTCGTCCCTTACTTTTAAAAATATAATTTTACGTCCCTTATAAATTCACTTTGATCAACTTTGGTCCCTACCTAGATTTCTGACTAGTTTTTAGTCGGAATCCATCATGTGCCTTACACGTGATTATGTTTTAGAGGTAAAATTGTCAAATCAAAATTTACATAATCTGATCCATAGTTCCTCACATTTCACAAAATGAATTTTTTTTGTCCCTCACATTTCACAAAATGAATTTTTCATCCCTCACATTTCATAAAATGAATTTTTCATCCCTTATTGACAGTGTGCATGAATAGTTTTTTTTAATCCATGTATATATCTATTTGATTTCACCTGAATAGTACGAATAGCATATAATATATCTTTATTTGATTTCACCTAAACAGGTTAATTGTAATTGTACACTTGCTATTCAATAGATATATACATGGGTTTAAAACTAACAATTTTATTTTAAACCCATGCATATATCTATTTGATTTCACGATGTGAATTTGTTCAATATTTGTGGTCTTTTCTCTTTTGGTAGCAATTCATTTATTGAGTTGTATAATAAAATCATCTAATTAATGGGTCCTAACTCGAATTCTATAGTCATGCTAACGAATTGCAGTTTAAATCTAAAATTTTTACTCGTTACATTTAAGACTAACAGTTGAATTACTTGCCTTATAATTGTCTTAAAATTTGAAAGTGCCAATTACATACTTTTTTGTCATACTTTTCGTTTGATTATTTTTTGTCCAAATTTAATTTCATATAAACACTCGACAATGTCCAAATTATTTGATTTCGTCTAAATAGGCTAATTGTAGTTATACACATGTTATTTGTATTACTTAGGTAAAATCAAATAAATACATACGTGAATTTTAAAAAATTATTTATACACATGATCAATGAGGGATGAAAAAATTCATTTTGTAAAATATGAGGAATAAAAGAGTTTATTTTGTGAAATTTGAGGGACGAAAAAATTCATTTTGTAAAATATGAAGGACTATGGATTGAATTGTGTAAAATTGATTTGACAATTTTGCTCTTAAAAAATGATCACATGCAAGACACATGATGGATTCCGACAAAAATTAGTTGAAAACCTAGGTGGGGACCAAATTTGATCAATGTGAATTTGTAAGGGATATAAAATTATACTTTTAAAAGTGAAGGACGAAAAAAATCATTTTACAAAATGTGAGGGACGTTTTGAACGATTTTCCCTATATATATATATGTATGTATGCATGTATGTAACACACTTGATCTAACAAGAGTGTTATGTTTTACTCACTGAGTATAGTGATGCTTATCCCAAGACTTTAATATTTTTATACAGAGGATGAGTATGTTTATGCGTTTGTTGGGGCTGATGGTGATTGGAATTGGTAGAGTCAGATTACTATTAGAAAATTCGAATCGCATTTGATGGTGTTGTTTACTATTTACTACTTCTGCAATGAAGATGGGGAATTGGGGCTTACCAATATGGCAAAAGCAATTGTATGAGAATATCCATAATAGGACCGCTTCTCATAGTTTTCAATAATTAGAACTTGTTTGCATGTTTGGCATTTGCATGTGCATGATTAAATCGCAATTAACCATTCAAAATATTTGTCTACCAATTCTCTCAAAACAATTACTTGAAATCTCTTACACTTAACCTTCAATTAGATGCACAACGGTATGTGCAGAAAATATTTGATTCGTAGTACGCTGAATAAAATTTACAGTGAAGTTCTACACGTTGTTAATTATGACAAACTTCATTTTATCATGGAAGTCATGATGATCATATGTAGAAGCGAAGGAGATGGCAAAATCTCTACTTCATTCTTACAAAATGCTTATGAATCATACCAAAAACTAAATATAACATGAAGTAAGAAACTCAAGATTGGTGTCTAAGGTTGTTTATCACATCCTTTGAGCTTGCGAGATGTAAAATTGACAGATCACTTGGAGATCATAAATTCTAGCTGAAGAACTTATGCATCTATCAGTTTTAGGACACGATTACTGAGATTAACATACGAAATATGAGAAAGAAAAAGAGGAAATCATTTCATATTTCCACTGAGGACATCCGAATGGAAAATCAAGGACTATACCTCCTTGATGAGCTTCCTTGGGAGATTGAATCTTCATGGCGCATCCGGTGTTGCTCCAATCTGTCAGACAGGTTTCGCAAGTCAGGAGGCTGATGACTTCCATCCTCCCTTGGTGTGTAATAAACAGAAGGTGCTTCTTCCCAGATGAAATAACACCTCTTCTTTAGCTGCCCTTTAACTTCATCAGGTAACCGACCCCACCAGCGTTCTTGGCATTCAATCTTTCTTAAATGCTTTGCATTGTACATCCCTCTTGACCAAGTATTTAGCTTGGAGCAATCAATGATCTCTATTTTCTGTAAGGAACGCCAATCTAGTGAGTCATTCTTACATATGCTTACCAGAAGTGGAAGATTCACGAGCTCCAGAATCTCCAATTTTGGCAGGAAGCCAGTAAGGTTGGGCAATCCTCCATTGGGCGGCTGTATCTCCCCGGTTTCTATCACCTCTTCAATCCCCAAACAATCTTGAATCTTCAGATGCTTGAGATTCTCCAAATTTTTAACCATTCCAAGTGAAATAAGCTTCTTGAACTTGTGACATTCAAGAACTATTATGCTTGTCAATTTGGAGAAGCTTTGGGTACCGACAGAACCATCCAATATGCAGCACAAACTCTTGAGGTTAACCAGATGTAGCTTCTCAAGGAATGGAAATACAATCCTAGCAGCATCAGAGCCACAGCTGATGATGGAGCTGATCTGATCACAGCCTTCTACTACACAAACTGCCAACGACCTCATACAGTCAATTCCAATGTCTGATAAACTTTTAGTGTCTTGGTTGCCAATCAATTCAAAAGCACTGGACCTTCTGAGAACCTTTTGAATTGCTTCACAACAGACATTTTCACCTGCAGAAAATCTCAGGTGCCGTTCAGCTGGTCCTCTAGAACTATGTAACCCCTTGTTATGGTTTTCCCCATTTGAGCCAACTATGATTCTGAATGCTCTTAAACCGTTATCTTGCCAATATCTCCTGGAGCAACTTTCGTCTATGAAAGTAGTGAGGAATTCTACTTTTGGGAAGTAGATGAAAAGTGTAGTCAGACTTTCTAAGTTTGTTATCTCTTTGGCAACACTTGTGACAATGTCATTCCAGCTTTGTTCTCTAGGATCGACAATGATGGTCAATTCTTCAAGATGACAAAGTAGGCCAATCACATTATGGGGAATAATCCGTCGTGGCTGATTATCCTCTTTGTTATGATCCCCATTAGACCTTGCTATGAGAGGATCGTAAACAAAGGAAACTCTCAGGCACCTCAGGCTTACTAACTGTGCAACTTCAGTTGGCAAGCTCTGCAGGCCTGTGTCTCGGATGTCAAGAATCTCGAGATTGGTAAGTTTTCCAAGATGTTCGGGTAGTGAAACCAAATCCCGGCACTCATTGAGATACAAGGATTTCAGTTCAACTAACTTGGTGATAGATGATGGTAGTGATTCTATTTTGGTGTGATGGAGATCAAGAACTCTGAGCTGCACCATGGAAGCAAAAAAAGAATCATCAATTGTGTCCAGCTCTTCATTTCTCTGGAGCAATAGTGTTGTGGTAGTCGGACACTCAGGGCATTCTGGCAAGGACTTGAATCCGTTGCACATTAGCGAGATCCTTTTCGCGCCTATCCAATGTTCCTTTTCTGGTGGATTAAACAATTTTTCTTCTCCTCTCACAAGTAAGCTGCTGCTACTGCTGCCTTCTTCTTGTGGGTAGGTAAATGTCAGTGCAATCTTCCTAAAAGGAGTAGGCATGGTGAGAAAATTTGACCTGGAACACCACTCAAATAGACAAGCTTTTGTAAGTTCTTGCAGGATTTTGTGTCCTCTGTCTCGAAATAGCCTTAATTGTTGGACATTAGTGTCTGCTCCATTTAGCTCAGTGGCAGGAATAAATTGCTCAGATATCCAACATTCGGTTAAGTAATCCTTGTCAATTTGATAATCTGGTGCAAATAATGCCCCGTAAAGTAAGCACTTCCTGAAATCATCCCCAGGTAGATTCTTGTAAGAGAAATCAAAAGCCTTGAAGAGTTCCTCAAATTGATCACCAAAGTTCTTGGGAGATTGCAACTCCCTCAATGTATTATGCCAAATGGCCTCCGGCTGATCTTTTAAACTTCTGGCAATAGTTTTGATTGCAAGTGGGAGACCACCTAGTTGTTTGAGTATTCGCTCTTTTATTCCTTTAAAGTGCGGATGATCTGCAATGTCACCCACAGTTTCCTTAAACAATTCCTCTGCATCACCATCAGACAACTTGCACACTTTGAATACTCGATGAACATCCATTGCAGCACAGTCAGGTTTGTCACGGGATGCAACAATTACCTTTCCCTTGTGATTGTGACGAATTCCCACTTCATTGAGATCAATATCTCCAGGACATTGATCGAGAAGCAATAAATAGTCAAGTTTCTCCAGGGCCATGGATATTTTGTGTGCAACATGTGCTGTCCTGTCCCTGTGTTGAACCTCTAGCTTTAAGCTTGCCAAAATATCTGATTGAATGTTGTTGACAGTACCTTCTTTCTCAACATCCACCCATATAATGGGATTGAGTTTACGCAGTTGGTATGCCTTGTCATTCAGGTGCCTTAAGATACGGGTTTTTCCTACTCCTGCCATTCCCCATATGCCAATCCTCCTCACCTCTTTATCTCCCAGGCACTTCAGCAGCTCTTCTACCGTCTCAGACATTGATTTAGGGATATGATCTCCATCTCCACCAAGCATTATTTCCCCTGGCTCGAATTGCTTCTCCCTCAATGCATTCTGCAAGTCAAGGTTGGCTTTTAACTCTTTCAGCTCATCCGTTTTCTCCATTAGATCTTCACTGAGCTTCATAAGCTTATAGAATGGCCACATCCCGCAAAGGCACTTATGGTTATGAAGATATTTGTTTTTCAGTTCTTGGACTTCTTTTTCCCTCTCCTTTACCAGCTCAAGCCAAGTATTGGCAGTTTCGGTTGGCTCCATATCAATACTGTTCCTCGCAATTGCATACTCCAAATCTGATTTGGCAGCACCAAGCAATTTCTCTTCTTTTTCGAGCTTATCCAAGTTCTGCTTAATCTTCTTCACTTTATCATATTTGTCTTTCAAACACGTGCATGCATCTTTAATGGCTTGAACACCAGGCGCTATTACGCCCCCAGCAATGTTTGGTAAACAGGATGGCATCCTGAAAAATCAATTGTTAAAGAGAGAATTCAAATTTGAGTTAGGCATGTATAAACTTTAAGTCGAGATAGCACATAATGGATGTCAGAAATTTCTAATGTGCTTATTAAACCTGACAAATCTTTTATGGAACCAAAATAATCCCATTTAAATAGTTTCAAAATTTTCGAAGCTAATTTCTCTTAAGTTGGAAATTTAGTACACCAACATAACTCCATCAGAAGAAAGACGTCACTTACAGCTCTGGTTCAACAATTCCTGATGACTAACAATATCACATACAACTCGGAAAAAAAAAAAAGAAAGAAAGTTTGTTTCGAAGATGCTAATAAGAATGAGAATTCTAATTTCATTGGGTGACTGTATAAATCCAGTTTATTTAACTCTTTTTTTTTTTTTCATTTCTAGCCTACAGTGGAAAGAAAAATATACATGTCCAAAACCCACAATATTGAGCATGTGCCTACAGTTCCACTATCTTTTAACTTCCTCTACATGCCAATCGGTCTTTCTAGCAGTGGAAACAAAGGGTTTGGGATAGGTACACAGTTGCGGTTTTGATTAGAGGTGCCAAAATGGGCGATTTGGGCGGGTTTAGGTTGGGTAAAATGGATAATAGGTATAAGTGAGTGAACCCATTTATACCAATTTAATTAGATAGGTATAAATGGGTAAATCAAAAAATAAATTGGGCAACTCAATTACCCATTTATAACCTATTTATTTTAACTTTTTGTAAATTCATTTTTACAAACTAAGTTATCAATTTATATCATCCTTTGCACCCATCATTAGTTTTAAATATTTACTTATAATGCTCAATAAGCCTAATTATTAATTTTTTTTCATCCGTACTCTATGTCGCAAATTTACATACTATTTAATAATTAAACAATAAGAATATAAAAATTTGAACTAAGTACTATAAAAGGTAATATAAAAACTTAATCCAAAAATTTTGAATCTCTAGCATTTTTTTGTGTGTAAATTTAAAATTTCATTTTGGAAAAGTAAGAAAAGAGGATAAAACTTGTCATAAATTGGTAATGTTGAGAAATGAGCAAGCTAACAAACTAAGAGAAAATAAAATGATACGATAAAACCAACAAATAATAATAATAATGAAACAAAAGTAGTTAATATCATGGCAAAATGAAAAATTTGAAAAAAAAAATGGGTGGGGGGAAGAGAAGAGGTTTGGAGGAAAACAATTCTAAATGGGTTAATTGGATTTGATGGGTATACCCATATGTAAAAATTTAAGATACCCATACCCATCTATTCATGGACGGGTACGGGCAAATTTAATTAAATGGGTTTGTTTGACAGCTATAGTTTTGATGTAGTTGTATGAATGTTATATTATTTAATGTAGGCTAATATTACTTTGTTGTACACATAGATTTTGTTCATATACACTAACTTAATATACGAATACAATCACAACTGTGAACATGTTATCAATTTCTGAAAGAATTACAGCAAACGCACCATTTGTATGAAAATTCTGCTCCAATCGCGTAGCTGAACAAGTACTGAATAGAAGGTGGGACCAGCAATGGCACTAAAGAGAATTTTTGGGTGCCAACTATGCCAAATTAAATTGAAAGGGACTTAAATCTGCGCCTGTCCACCTTAAGAAAATAGTTTGATGGATTTGATGATCTAGAGATTCTACACCCTCCACCTTCAGTTCATACGTTCAGTGAACTGATGATCATACCATTAGTGAATTGATGATCTCATAAAACTTGTAACTTTAGTATGTAGAAATTTAGCTTTTCTTGATTTTATGTGTGACATAATTTTAGAAGAAACCAAAAAGGAAGATATGACAGTTTTTACAGGTTAGTGGAAGTATCGGATACGGGACAGGAACGATTGTCAGTGACAACCGTTCCTGAAGGTTCACGGTCACGATGTGGCTTCAAAAATTTGTGTGGCTCAGATTACACCATGTAACTCGATTTTCACGCCATGTGTGGGGCCCACAAAAAAGTGTTGTAAAATTACTTTGTGTTCAAAGTAAGTTACATCGTGTGCAATGAAAGTTACGCGCTCTGAAAAATGAATACAACCGGCACAAACGGTTGCACCCCGTATCCGTAAGTATCCGAACTTTCTGTTTCTTCACTCGCGATGTAATAACACTACTGTGTACGGACAACTTGACGACAACTAGTAATATGACAAAAGTCATTCAAGAAAGAAAACAAACATTCCTATGGAACCAAGTTATTGACTTTGAGGGCTAGCAATGATTAAGGTTTCTCAGAACAGGGAAAAAAAAGAATATTAGCAAATTTGGTCAACCTGACGAACAAAAGAATTCGAGTACTACAACTCATCTTCTATGTCTTGAACAAACTAAAATGCTTGAGGATTATGCATACCATACAAGAAGTTATGATCAAAGCAGCAGTAATCAATCAAGGGGACAAAGTGATTATATAGACCACTTTCAAGTAGAAGCAACAGGGAGCAGAATTTCATGGCTCTATTTGATGACAAAGAGATTTGCATGAAGCAGTTGTAATAACCAAAATGCAAAAGAAAACACCAGCTTTGAGGGTTCAAAGATCGAATGCACCTTGACTGCGAGCGGAGAGACAGTTCTGATGATCGGATGGAGAAAAATGGATTTTTCTGTTCCGCCCTTGGAGGATTTCTTCTAGGAAAGGAGAAGAGAGCAAGAGAGAGACTTTGAATTAGTAAAAGTCGTCTTCAATTATTGTGCCAACTCTTCGAGAGAATAAGATTGGTATTAGAATTCTAGGCTTTAATTTCATCTTTGGTAAAACTAGAGTCAGTAGGTGGATTCTTACAGGATTTTATGTTTAAAAAGAGCGAGTTATCGAGATTTCTGTGTTATTATTGGATGGTTATTTAGATCAAAGAGACGATTGCAAAGTTGTTCCCTCTCCGATGACCTGTGCGCCTAAGTAGTCTCCAAAATTTTGGCCTTCACAAATGTGGTTCCCAATGTTTCGAGTTTTGGACAAATTTTGGAAATTAATAAAATAATTTTTTTCAGAATGACTAACATCAAAATTAAATCAACGTTAGTAAAAAAATTTTGACTTTGTATTTTATTTCTTTAATGTTCAGTGTTTCGATCAATATAGTCCATTAAATTTCAAATAATGATATTGAAAGTTTTAAAATGAAATGAGATGTGAAGAAGATTGAATTGAGTCACATGTTAAACTAAGAATTCTAATAATGAAAAATTAAAACGAGCATTAAATATCTTTTCCTTATATTTTTCCCGTCATATGCACTGGTGTTTGTGTGAAATTTTTGTGGGTCAAGTAAAATAAATACATTTGGATTGTATTGAATGGATAATACTGAATTAATAATTAAATATAAAGATGGTTAAATTACTACTTTGTATCATCTTTTATTTTCTATTTTTTTTCCCTTGAACAAGTATTTTTATTCCTGTTGTTATTTAAGATGATAACAATAGTTATTTAAATCCCTAAACGTTTTGCTTCAAATATAACACGAAAGCTTTTTATTATTAGAATTCCTGGTTGTGTATTTTCAAAAGAAAAATTCGTTCAAAACGTCCCTCACATTTTACGAAATCACTTTTGTCGTCCTTCACTTTTAAAAGTGTAATTTTACATCCCTTATAAATTCACATTGATCAAATTTGGTCCCTAACCTAGGTTTCCGACCAGTTTTTCCGGAATTCACCATGTGTTTTGCATGTGATCGTTTTTTAGAGGCAAAATTGTCAAATCAAATTTTACATAATCCAATTCATAGTCTCTCACATTTCATAAAATGAATTGTGTTGTCCCTTACATTTTACAAAATAAATTTTTTCATCCCTCACATTTCACAAAAATGAATTTTTTTCATCCCTCATTGACTATGTGTATAAATAGCATTTTGGGATAATTTCAGATACCTCCCCTGAGGTTTCTGACAGTCTCACTCTCCTCCCTTGTGGTTTCAAAAATATCACAAACCTCCCCTGTCAGAATTTAGGTCCCATTTCTTACATCATCATGGCCAAAAAGACTTCAATACCCTCACAAGTCAGCTAATATTTCGTGATTATCAGGACAAATACATTCCAACTCACGTAATTATTTTTTTCTGTGCTATATCTAATCTCCCTTATATATATATATATATATATATATATATATATATTGTTAAATAACTAACACCTAACATGATATATATTTTTTTAACACCTAACAATTCCAAATTTATGCGTACCATTACACTACTTTTAATAGATATACATGGTCAAGTAACTAACATCTAACATAATATATATATTTGTAAACTGATTATACCTCATAAATCACCCCGTGTAAGGTATTTATAAGCAAATTAGTATTAGTCATATAGATAAAATTACATACCCACTGCAGCTTGTAAGGAGATGCACAAGTGGGTCAAAGTACCAATAACCATTCCAAATGTATACATACCATTGCACTAAGCATATTGTTGCGATGACTAATTGCAATATGCATGTGAACAAATAACTGTATGTTCAACAATTTCTATGCATCGTACTTGGTCGATAACACGGTGTACATTATTTCAATCAGATTGTACATTCACTAAGTATTTATATACATGCTACTTATTGAAGTAAACTATCTCTTCACTAAATATTTAATGCACTCTCATAAGCACTAATAGTTGATTTAATACCCCTTTTTTCTAATTTATTTTTTATTTTTATTAGTTTTCATTATTTCACTAATATAACTTGTACACTTACCTCATGGGCATTTATGGAAACAAAATTCCCTCTCTTTCCTGAAAACACTTTTTTATGTTCACTTTTGACATCATGGGCTGATTTTGTTACAAAATTCTAAACCTCAAGGGAGATTTGTGATATTTTTGAAACCACAGGGGAGGAGAGTGAGACTGTCAGAAACCTCAGGAGAGGTTTCTGAAATTATCCCTAGCATTTTTTTAAACCCATATATATATATATATATATATCTATTTGATTTCACCTGAACAGTACGAATAGCATGTAATATATTTGTGGTTGATTTCACCTAATTAAATAGGCTAATTATAGTTATACACATGCTATTCAATAGATATATATATATGGGTTTAAAACTAACGATTTTGTTTTAAACCCATGTATATATCTATTTGATTTCACCATATGAACCTATTTAATATTTGTGGCCTTTTCTCTGTTAGTAATAATTCAGTTATTGAGTTGTACAAAAAGGTCATCTAATTAATGGGTTCTAATTCAAATTCTATAATCATGCTAACAAATTGTAGTTTAAATCTGAAGTTTGTAGTCACCACCTTTAAGACTAACTGTTGTATTACTTCTATCCAAATTTAATTCGATATAAACACTTGATGATATTTAGGATTAATGTATTTTTTGTATTCACTTTCCGAGTAAAAAGAAATGAACATGAGTGAAAAACTAATAATTTTTTTTAAACCTATGTATATATCTATTTGATTTCACCTGAACAATACAAATAGCATATAATATATCTCTATTTGATTCGCTAGAACAGGCAAAATCAAATAGAAATATATTACATGCCATTCATACTATTTCGGTGAAATCAAATAGATATATACATGGGTTTAAAAAAAACTATTCATACATATGATCAACGAGGGATAAAAATATTCATTTTGTAAAATGTGAGGAATGCAAAAATTCATTTTGTGAAATGTGAGAAATGAAAAAATTCATTTTATGAAATGTGAGGGACTACGGATCGAATTATGTAAATTTTGATTTGACAATTTTATCTTTCAAAAATGATCACGTGCAAGAGATGCAGTGGATTCCGAGAAAAAACTAGTCAAAAACTTAGGTAGGGACTAAATTTGACAAATTTGCATTTGTAAGGGATTTAAAATTACACTTTTAAAAGTGATTGATGAAAAAAGTCATTTTGCAAAATGTGAGGGATGTTTTGAACGATTTTTCCTTTCAAAATATATACTTTTCGTTGTATTAAAAAGAAAGATCGGAAGAATATGAAATCAAACAAATAGTTTGATTATTTTCGTTTCGAGTATAATCTAAATGAAAGAAATTAGCATTAACAAGAAAAGAAAGGAGTCAACAGTTCCCGTTATTAGCATTAGTTAGGGCAAATTATCCGTTTGGCCTTTGAACTTTTAGTTTGGGTAAAATTAAGCCCTCGAACTATTTGTAGTCAATTTTCAGCTCTTGAACTTGTAAAATTGGGAACCCGTAGCCCTTTTGGCCAATTTATTCGGTTTTGCAACCGGAAAAGCCAAATCACACGAATTTGCAGCATCACCACAGTACATTCACCCCCATTTGCAGCATCCCAGCAAAGACTCCACCACTTTTTTTCTCTTTAAGCATCATTATTACAGCAACCAACCAACTCACCACAAGTACCTTTGTAAGAAACTTATTCAACCATTTCTACTACCGTAGATGCTTCTCTGTTTCTCTTAATTTTGCCTTCAACTTAGCAGCTTTTGCCTCGGATCTTGATGTTGCAGCTTCAAATTCCTTTTTTTGTTTTTGTGTTGTATTGATCCTCCTTAAAAGGCTCCGTATCAACTCAATAGAATGGCGACACATCTCCTCGTCAATCCAATCCCAATACCCATAACCATCAACTAATTGTGAGCAAACAACGTACCTTCTCCTTGGGTTTCTATCAATCCACGAAATAATCATCTTTGTGACTTTACCGCAGGGACAAATAGGAAGCAGAGAGCTACGAAATTTGCGCATTTTTGCTTGTTTCGTGGCACACTTCTCTTCCTTCCCTCTGCATTTCGTTTGTTGAGATCTATTAGCGATTTGGGTTGGGGAAAGGGAAGAAGATGGAGTTGTTCACTTTTTGCTTATTTTTATGTGGACAAAAAGGCCCTTCTTTAAAGCATATTGCCATTCGTGTGATTTGCTTTCTGGTTGTAAAATTGGATAAACTAGCTAAAAGGGTCATGGGTTCCAAATTTTACAAGTTCGAGGGCTAAAAGTTAACTACAAATAGTTAGAGGGTTTAATTTTACCTAAACTAAAAGTTCAAGGGCCAAATAGATAATTTGCCATGTTAGTTATTATCACGTGAATGAATGTGTTAAGCTATACTCTGCGAGTTTGATTAGTTATGTAATCATCGTATCATGATGAGTCAATTACTAAAAACGAATGGTTATAAACTGACAAAATTAATAGTTACAAAATATAAAGAATGAGCTAGAGAGATTATTCGAAGTCTCTAAATATTTAGGGAGGAGAAAGAAGCGACATGACAAAATAAAGGAGAACACATACTTGCACACATAAATAAATGAATATATATATATATATATAAATGTATATGTATATGATTGTACGTGTGCGCACACACACACATAAATACATACATATATATATATGTACATATGCACATATATATACATATGTATGTATGTATGTATGTATGTGGATGTGTGCGTGTATATATATACATATATGTATATATGTATATATTTGTACGTGTGATATATATATATGTACATTTTGAGAAACTTGAAGTACAGAAACCTGTATATGTTTGTACGTGCGCGCATACGCACACACACATATATATATGTACATACGCACATATATATATATATATATATATACATATGTATGTATACACACACATATATGTATGTATGTATGTGGACGTGTGTGTGTATATATATACATACATATATTTATATATACATATATATATGTATATGTATATGTTTGTACGTGTGCACACACGCACACAAATATACATATGTATGTATACACACACATGTATGTATGTATGTATGTGGATGTGTGTGTATATATATATGCATACATATATTTATATATACATATATACATACACACACACACACACACATATATATGTATGTATGTATGTATATATGCTTGGACCATGTTCAAGACCTGAGCCGCCATATTGTGGGACCTTTCTACCAAAATATTAGAATTGCTTAATTCCATAGGGAATTTCACCAATTTGGTCCCTAAACATTTTCACTTAAATCAATTTCGCCCTTCATTAAATATTTTATCTAATTTAGTCCCTGAACTAGTTTTTTACTTTCAATGTAGGACTTTTTACTACATTTTACTCAATTTGCGTGGACCAAAGGGGTATAATTGTCATACTAGATTAATCTCCTGCAATTATCCACTGAAACGGAATAGATATCATTACAAAAAGGAACGAGCATCTGGTTTGAAGACATTAGGGCTCATTTTTAGTTGCCCAATTGTATCTGCAAAGGAGCACATGTAAGATGCATCAAGGGAAAAAGTATTTCAATGGAGCATCAAGTTCATGCAGCTTCCAACACTCAAATCATAAGGATAAGGAAAGTGAAAATTTATCAGGGGTGAAGAGAGAGAAGGTAGGTCAGTACAATGGATTTGAGAGCGTGTTTTGTGATTGTAATGAACCATGTCGAATTGCTACTTCGTGGACATTGTCAAATCCAGGAAGAAGATTCCACGGCTACAAGAATTATAGGGTATTTTTTCTATTTTGTTAATATATTTCAGGGGAATTAATTTTTTAATTTTGGTAGTATAATCGGATATGGGTATTTAGTAGTAATTTGTGCTTTAGATTAACTTGCAATAATAGGTAATCTAATTGGGGTATTGATATTGATTATAGTCACCGAAGGCTTGCAAGTACTTTTTGTGGTATGATCCACCAATGCCGGAGATGACAAAAAATACAATGGCAAAACTTTTGAAGGAACTAAGGAAAGCTGAACAAGAGAACCAGTTCATGAAGATTGAACTTGCAAGGTTGAAAGAAGAGAAGAAAATGATGAAGGCTGAAATTTGAAAGTTAAGAGATAAGAGCAAGTTGCTAGTTTTTGTTGCTGTTTGTTGTGGTTGCTTGTTAATTGTTGTGCTTGTTGGCAACGAGAAAAGAGGACATGCTAAAAAAGACTTGGGGCTCCAAATGTTAGTTTAGATGAATTAGAGAAACGCATGTAGTTGCTGTTAGCCTTTTGTTGACGAAGTTGTAAGGTGGCTATGGTTGGCCTTAATTTTGTTTGACTATGATTTGGTTGTAAGGCTGCGTAAGCATTTGATGAAGCATTTGTGTAAGTAATATACGCAATGGATGGACAATTTTTATATATGGACATGTTGATAGGCCTTCCTGAATGAGATTAAAAATTAGATTTAGCCCATTGTAATCTGTTTTGTTGGAAGCTGTCTTCTGTTGATGAAATACAGAATTAGCAAATTTTGTTGGAACCTGTAGTTGATCCGCAGTTTTATTCGCTTTCTCAAGTGTCCTTATTTGATGTAGGCTAGTGAGGGAATTGCAGAACCTCACTCCAAATCTGTTTGTTCCCACTCTAGATAAGACTGATCAAACTAAATGGCTAGCTGGTTCTTGCTACATTTCACATCGGCTTTGAGACCTGCTGGAGCTAAGGTTGAATGATGCAAATTTGTGTGGGATAAAGATAGCATTCCTTGGTTCTCCTTCATTCTTTGGTTGCTTTGCCACAAACATTTAGCAACCCCAAATACATCAAGAAAATTGGTTCTGGCTATAACTGTATATCAAGCTTGGAAGGCCAGATATGAAGTCATTTACAAGCATCTCTCTGCTACTGCTAAAGCTAATTGGGATATCATCGTGGAATAGTGTTTCACTCATAATTGTTTTGATAGGTGTATCATGTTGCTGATTATGTTTCATTGTTCATAGTATGGAATATATAGATATGTTTAGTGAGCTATTGATGTAACTGAGCTAACTGCTCCATGTATAAGCTTTACAACCTGATTAATAAAACTTGCAAAATTAATAAAAACTACTATTTTGCTCCCATTCTCAAAAAATTTTTTGCAGTGACCTCTCAGGATCTTCAGTTTTCCTTGTACACCGAAAGCAGAGGAAGACACAAGCGTGTTAGCCAAACAAGAATCTCTAGGTTATCCCTTCAATTAATTACTTGAGCAAAATGCATCAAAATTATCATTACTCCACGAAATTTTACATCAAATGGTTGGAAAGTCTTAGGATCTTTGAGAATTCAAGTACAAAATCAGGTTGAGTATGGAGTCTTTAAAAGTTTAGATTTCTGTTAATCATGTGCCAGGTATGTACACAACATTTTGAAAAAGCTAGATAGAGTTAGTTATACCAAACAAGAAGGCAGACAAAAGGAAACCTACATAACCACGAGAAAGTCATGACTCCATCTCTCGTACCTGTGCTACTAAACTCTGAAATGTCTATACCATCCGGAGTTAGGTAAGGATAGACATGCTAATTCTGCAATTTTAATCTCATTCTGGATGGTAAGAATAGCCATTCAGGTAGCTAATGGTGTCTTAAAAAATTTGGCAAGATTTCGCCTTAAAATTTGACACTTTCTAAACACAACCAACCCATGTAACACCTGATGATTATGCAACCAACAAAAGATATTAGGAATTTCATATAACCAGTGAATGCCAATTGTCCAAAAGAGATCAATGCCAAGCTCATGTCTAGGCAATGAGATACATGGCAAGATAACATCGGCAGACTTTTACAAAACAAAACAACACAATGATATTTTCTGTTCTCTTTCCCCCACAAGATCAGTACGCTATAATTACAATTGTAAGATCTATATTAGGGAGACTTCATGCCCTAAACATGTGCAACAAAAAATTAAGCAGTCAGGGGGGTTCACATCTATTAATCATCCCTCCAGTATTGCTATGTCAGCTTCATCATCATCTTCATCTAACACCCTATGTGTCTACATAAATCACATACATGCGTTAGGGAATAGAGTAGACAACGAATTTCCAATTTTGCTTAACAATTATACACACAAACTGACCGTTTGTTTTCTCCTGGCCTTTTTCCGTTTTGAAGGAGGAAATGGACCATAAACTGACATAGCAGCCCGTCTTTTTCTCTAAGATCGAGCCTGAAAGGAATCACAAGTTTGCCTATTATGTCCAGTTTTCTTGCAAACTGAACACTTCATCACATTTTTCGGCAAATCAGTAGAAATAGCTTAGGGAGCCGAAAGCTGGAACTCTATCACTTTAGCATCTTCAGTACCAGCTTTTGTAATTCTACCTGGGACTAGAAAAGCCTACAATTAATTGAGCAAAAGAACATACAGCCATTAAAAGAACTGTAGTCAGAAAAATTTAGAAAAACATAGAAACACAGCAAACCATTATTTGATAAAGATACGGTAGCAGCTTTTTGTTGGTCTCTTCCACTTTCCCCATCATTGAAGGCTTGATATACATCTGTTAAACAAAAAAGTATCAATTTATGTTAGTTTTGAATTAATCATAAACAAAAAAAATTAATTCAACAAGCAATCTTGAGTACCAGCTGTGATAGTTGATCCATGGTCTTCATTCACTTCAGGCCTCT